>NC_057799.1:98968436-99268436 GCF_018294505.1 Triticum aestivum
AAAGTGTGTCCGGCCAAATGGGATCGAGCGTGTTGGGTTATGTGGTGCACCCCTGCAGGGAAGTTTATCTATTCGAATAGCCGTGTCCCTCAGTAAAAGGACGACCCGGAGTTGTACCTTGACCTTATGACAACTAGAACTGGATACTGAATAAAATACACCCTTCCAAGTGCCAGATACAACCCGGTGATCGCTCTCTAACAGGGCGACGAGGAGGGGATCGCCGGGTAGGATTATGCTATGCGATGCTACTTGGAGGACTTCAATCTACTCTCTTCTACATGCTGCAAGATGGAGGCTGCCAGAAGCGTAGTCTTCGACAGGACTAGCTATCCCCCTTTTATTCTGGCATTCTGCAGTTCAGTCCACTGATATGCCCCTTTACACATATACCCATGCATATGTAGTATAGCTCCTTGCTTGCGAGTACTTTGGATGAGTACTCACGGTTGCTTCTCTCCCTCTTTCCCCCTTTCCTATCTATCTGGTTGTCGCAACCAGATGTTGGAGTCCAGGAGCCAGACGCCACCGTCGACGACGACACCTACGACACTGGAGGTGCCTACTACTACGTGCAGGCCGCTGACGACGACCAGGAGTAGTTAGGAGGTCCCAGGCAGGAGGCCTTGCCTCTTCGATCGTTGCTACTTTTGAGCTAGCCTTCTTAAGGCAAACTTGTTTAACTTATGTCTCTACTCAGATATTGTTGCTTCCGCTGACTCGTCTGTGATCGAGCACTTGTATTCGAGCCCTCGAGGCCCCTGGCTTGTATTATGATGCTTGTATGACTTATTTATGTTTTAGAGTTGTGTTGTGATATCTTCCCGTGAGTCCCTGATCTTGGTCGTACACATTTGCGTGCATGATTAGTGTATGGTCAAATCGGGGGTGTCACAAGTTGGTATCAGAGCCGACTGCCTGTAGGAATCCCCCTTTCCACACTCCTTGGCCGAAGTCGAGTCTAGACATTACAAAACTTTTACAAACATGGCTGTGTGTCTTACGGGCCCACGTCGCCATTGGGTGGTACTAGGATCTTTTACTCCTCGACCTTTACTCTGGGACTCTGAACTCTCTTCTACTCGGGTTAAACGAATTTACTAACTCTAACACTAGGATCCCGTGACCGCATTCACCCCAAAGTTGGATAAGCCATAGTTGTTTCTTAGAGTAGTATTTTGAACAATTCACACACTATCATTTGACTCCTTTGAAACGTCTTTGCTTTCAGATGGAACCCACGAGGCAGGTCGTTCGCCACACGACGGCCATTGGTGCCTCGGGATCACCTGCGGTGCTAGCTGAGATGATGACCTATCTGGGTTATCGCTGGCACCCTGAGTACACCGTCTACGAGGAGTACCAGGACTTTAACCAGGAGCAGTACCGTGCCATCGTCCACCTCTACTCTCGGGAGTATGACTCCACTACTGTGCTTCACACCGCACATGGAGTTGGTGTGACCATCGATATGGCTGTCCACGATGCTGCCTATGCTGCTCTGACACGTCTTCGTGGAGAGTATCGGGAGTTGGACACCTCCCCTTTCAGGCACATTGCTATCGCATCCGATGATGGTGCGGAGGGATACTATACTGCTGCCTACTCCACTGTCACCCGAGAGCCCTTCTACCATCAGAACCTGGTTCTGCATGCTGATGGGCTGGATCGAGCTAACCGAGCTCTTCGCCACGAGATGTACACCACCCGTCAGCACCTTTACCGTGCTCTGACGCTGCTGCACCCCTTTGTCCGATCTGGACAGGTACCGCGTACTGCGATCTACCCAGCCAGGACCGTGATGCCCCACGGTGTCGGTTGGCCAGAGGTGGGAGGCTACTCCCCCGCACTTGGTCCTCTTCTGCCACCTGAGCGTCGGGCTCTACACCTGAGTATCCGCGGCCCCCAGTCTGCTGACGTGGAGGGCTATCCGTTGCCTCACTACCAGCTGTCGGGCTACGATTACCTCCACAGTACCTCTTGGGACTGATGTAGGCTTGCTAGTAGTATTAGTTGCAGTCGCCGCGAGCCTGTGTGCCGCCTATGATGTATTAGTCTATGTACTGAACTCTGTGCATGACCCCTTTTGTAAGCTATGCCGACTACTATGTAGTAGCTATCGTGCTCCTTTCGTTATGCATGTTTCATCATGAATGATTCTTGTCTTAGCACATATTCTCAATGCTGATCTACCCCGGTTATATATTAGCAGGATGGTTAGACCAGGTGGTCGTGGTCGTGGTGGCGATGCCCCACCACCACCTGAGTACATGGCTGGTATGATCCAACAGTTTGAACTGAACCGCCAATTCATGGAAAATATGATGGCCCAGTTTCCTCGCCCCAATATGAACCAGCAGCCAGCTCAAGTGACTCTTCAAGATTTCATACGCCTCAACCCAACCATCTACCGCAGCTCAACTCAGCCTCTGGATGCTGATGACTGGCTCCGTGACATCACCTATGAGATGGAGTCTGCTGATGTAGCCCCTGCCAGCTATGTCACCTTTGCTTCCTTCTTCTTGAAGGGACCCGCAGCTCAATGGTGGGACAGCCACAGGCGTACTCTGCCAGCTGGAACAATCATCACATGGCCAGACTTCCAAGCTGCTTTCCGTGCCCGCTTCATTCCTCAAGGAGTCATGGACCGGAAGAAGCGTGAGTTCCGCAACCTCACCCAAGGCAACAAAACTGTCGAAGCTTATCAGCGGGAGTTTCTGGACTTGTCCCGCTATGCTGAAGAAGACATTGCAACTGATGCACGCAGACAGGAGAAGTTCCGTGATGGCCTTCAAGCTGACATCAAGCTCGCACTTCTAGTGCATGACTTTGCTGATTTCTCCACCTTGGTGAACAAGGCCATCAATGTCGAAACTGGTCTGCAGGAATACCAGAGCTCTCACAGGCGCAACCGTGACACGGGCTCATCTTCGGGCCCGCCCTCACAGAAGCGTAAGATATGGATCCCGAACAGCATGTACCGTCCAAATGCATCTGCCCCAAGGCAGACCTATGCTGCACCTCGTCTGCCTCCACCACCATCTAGGCAGTCAAGACTTCCAGCTCCACCATCCCAAGCTCCTGTTCCCACTCCGAATAATGGCTTGTGCTTCAGGTGTGGTCAACCAGGACACCGTGCTAAAGAATGCAACCAGAACCAGAATCAACTGGCCCTTCCAGCAACTGGCCGTGGTAACAATCAGCCCCGCAACAACAATGCTAAGTCTTATGGTCGTGCTCATGCCAACCACGTTGATCTCAACGAAGCTCAAGACCAGCCTGCTACTGTGATGGGTACACTCCTCGTAAATTCAGTACCAGCATCCGTTTTATTTGATACAGGTGCATCGCATTCATTCATGTCAGAAGATTTTGCATACAAGCACGACGTTAAATGTGAGGAGATGAACACCTCTGTATTGGTCAAAACCCCCGTGGGACAGTGTCAAACCTCCTTGGTTGGCATCGATGTCCCCGTGGAAATCGAAGGGCTGGAATTCTATGCCTCTCCCATTATCCTGAAGTCGTCTAACATCGACCTCATTTTGGGTATGGATTGGTTGAAAGCGCATACTGCTTCTATAGTTTGCGCCACTAAGACCGTCCATCTGCTACACCCTTCAGATGAAATAGTTGCTTACCAAGCTCATCTGGTGCAAAATGCCGAGGCAAGGCTCTATGCATTGAATGCATTGAACGCTGCACCACTCGAGGGCATTGAGAACATTCCCGTCGTGCGTGAATTCCTCGACGTCTTCCCTGAAGAACTTCCAGGGATTCCCCCTGCTAGAGCTGTCGAATTCATCATCGACTTGAAACCAGGCACCACTCCTATAGCCAAGCGACCCTACAAAATGCCGCCGCATGAACTCCTTGAGCTTAAGGAGGAAATCGACAAATCTCTTCGCAAAGGATTCATTCGCCCAAGTTGCTCTCCTTGGGGAGCACCTTCTCTCTTTGTCAAGAAGAAGGATGGGACAAACCGGTTAGTTCAAGACTACCGTCCTATAAACCAAGCTACCATTCAGAATAAGTACCCTCTTCCTCGGATCAATGATCTGTATGATCAACTGGCGGGTTCGTCAGTGTTCTCTAAGCTCGACTTGAGGTTGGGCTACCACCAGATCCGTGTTCGAGAAGAGGATATCCCAAAGACCGCCTTCGTGACTCGCTATGGTTCATACGAATACACCGTCATGTCTTTCGGTTTAACCAATGCTCCAGCCACCTTCTCTCGTCTGATGAACTATATATTCATGGATTACCTCGACAAGTTCGTCGTGGTTTATCTGGATGATATCCTGGTATTTTCCAAGAACGAAGAAGAACATGCCGAACATCTTCGACTTGTGCTGGAGAAGCTACGAGAGCATCAACTATATGCCAAGTTCTCCAAATGTGAATTCTGGCTACCGGAAGTAACCTATCTTGGGCATGTCATCTCTAAGGATGGTATTGCCGTCAACCCCGAGCGAGTTCAGGCTATTCTTGATTGGACTCCTCCCAAGAACGTTAAGCAAGTCAGAAGTTTTCTCGGTCTCGCCAGCTATTGCCGTCGATTCGTCGAGAACTTCTCTAAGATCGCCAGGCCTCTGACTAACCTGTTGCATAAGGGTGTCAAGTTCCAATGGACAGACAAATGTCAGGAAAGTTTCCAGGCACTCAAAGACAAGTTGACTTCTGCTCCAGTTCTAGCTCCACCTGATACTAAGAAGGACTTTATCATTTACTGCGACGCTTCCCGTCAAGGATTAGGCTGTGTCCTAATGCAAGACCGCAAAGTGATTGCTTATGCCTCTCGGCAATTGCGCCCTCACGAAGAGAACTACCCAGTTCACGACCTCGAACTTGCTGCTGTCATTCATGCGCTGAAGCAGTGGCGACATTACCTTCTCGGTAATCGTTGCGAGATCTTCACTGACCACCAAAGTCTGAAATATCTGTTTACTCAGCCAGATCTGAACCTCCGTCAACAGAGATGGATGGAGCTTGTTGCAGACTTTGACTTGGGTATTTCCTATACGCCAGGCAAGGCTAATGTAATGGCTGATGCCTTGAGCCGCAAGTCTTACTGCAACCACCTCCAGGTTCATAAAGCTCAGCCCTCGCTTGTTGAAGAATTCAGGAAGCTGAACCTCCATATTGTTCCTCCGGGTGCACTCGCTCCCCCTCCTAAGGAGTTTGGCAAGGTGAACCTCCACGTTGTTACCCAGGGTTCCCTCAATACCCTAGTTGCTAAACCAGATCTCGAGGACAGCATCAAAAGGCTACAGAAGTATGACTCTGAAGCCCACAAGATTAAGCGCTACCTCGCAGAAGGAAAGCCCTCATTCTTCACTATTGCTGAAGATGGCACCTTATACTTCAAGGGCCGCCTAGTGGTGCCATGTGCAGAGAAAAACCTGGATATGACACAGGAAGTTATGAAAGAAGCTCATGATACACCTCTGTGTATCCATCCTGGTAGTACAAAGATGTACCAAGACATCCGTCAGAGATTCTGGTGGCCTAATATGAAGCAAGCCATTGCTCGTTATGTTGCTGAGTGTGACGTTTGCCGTCGTATCAAAGCAGAACATCAAAGGCCTGCTGGAACTCTGCAACCTATCTCTATTCCTGAATGGAAATGGGACCATGTTGAGATGGACTTCGTCACTGGATTTCCCAAATCACAGAAAGGTAATGATGCTATTCTTGTCGTCATTGACCGGCTTTCCAAAGTTGCACATTTTCTGGCAGTCAAAGAAACGATCACTGCTAGCCAGTTGGCAACACTCTATATGTCCAGGATTGTTTCACTCCACGGTATTCCATTGGTTATCAGTTCAGACCGTGGCAGCTTATTCACTTCAAGATTCTGGGCAAGTTTCCAAGAAGCTATGGGAACTCATCTGTCATTCAGTACTGCGTTTCATCCTCAATCGCAAGGACAAGTTGAACGCGTCAACCAAGTTCTCGAAGACATGCTACGAGCTTGCGTTATTTCCTTCGGCAAGAAATGGGAGGAATCTCTCCCGTATGCTGAGTTCTCTTATAATAATAGCTATCAAGCTAGTCTGAAGATGGCCCCCTTCGAAGTGTTATATGGACGAAAGTGTCGAACCCCTCTGAACTGGTCAGAAACTGGGGAACGTCCACTCTTCGGCCCGGATATTATCCAAGATGCCGAAGAACAAGTCCGCATTATTCGCGAGAATCTCAAGACTGCTCAGTCACGTCAGAAGAGTCAGTATGACCGTCATCATAAAGACATGGTCTATCAACCTGGCGAAAAGGCTTATCTTCGAGTCACACCTATGAAGGGTGCTCACCGCTTCGGGATCAAGGGCAAACTAGCTCCTCGCTATATTGGCCCATTCACTATTCTCGAAAGGCGTGGAAAAGTGGCATACCAACTGGAGCTACCGCCGAACCTTTCTCAGGTTCACGATGTGTTCCATGTGTCACAGCTCCGCCGTTGCTTCAAGGACCCAATCCGAGCTGTGGATCATGAAGTGCTCGAATTGCAGCAAGACCTCTCCTATAAGGAGCATCCGGTCCGCATTCTCGACCAAGCTGAACGCCGCACACGTCAGAAGGCGATCAAGTTTCTCAAAGTCCAGTGGTCGCACCATTCTGAAGATGAGGCCACTTGGGAACGAGAGGATCGTCTGCGCGAAGAATACCCCGCACTGTTTCCTTCTACCTCCTAAATCTCGGGACGAGATTTCTTGTAGTGGAGGAGATTTGTAACACCCCGAGAATCATGCTACAGTAACTCTCTGAGATTAGGCTAATCATGTTGCTAAACAGGGCTTGATCACAATTGCATCACATTTCTTTTCAAACTCCTAGTTCAAACTTCAATTAAAATCAAAGTGGAAAATAAAAGTTTTCAAAAATTTAAACAAAAATGTTCGGTGGGTGCCAAATAATACACTGGTAATTATGGTGGAGAAAACACATTTTTATAAAATACCTAAATACTTTTAAATGAAATAAAACAGAAAAGAAAATAAACAAATAAAAAGAAAATGCAAAAGAACACAGACAAAAAAAAAGAAAAAAGGAGAAGGCCCTCCCCCCCCACTGGACCCCTGGCCCGACTGGGCCGACCCCCGGCCCAGCCCACCTCTCCCGCTCGCCCCCTCCCTGTTCCCCCGACCGGGGTCGGAACAGGGGCAGTCCCCGCCGCACCACCTCGCCGGCGACGGGGAGGATAAGGGCGCCAGCACCCCCGCCTCCTCGGGCCTCTCTCCCACTCGCCCCGCTCTCCTCTCGGCCCCTGCGCCTCTCTCTTCCCCCCCCAGATCCGCGCCGCTCTCTCCTTCCCCACGCCCGACGCGGTCGCCGCCGTTCCCGTCGTTCACACGGCCACCGTGCCCAGCTCGCCGCCCCACGTTGTCTCCAAGGACCGCCGTCGCCCGCTGCTTCGTCTGGTGCAGCCCGTTGGAGACCGGAGCCCCTACAACGAGCACACCGAGCTCGTCTTCAACTTCGGACGCCGGCGACCCCCTTCTTCCCCGGCGCCGACCTGCTGCTCCTAAGCCTCTCACCGGCCTCCGTGTGCCGCGCGGTGAGCCTTCCCCCCTCCTCCCCTGTCTTTTCTCTCTCGCGCGCCCCCCTAGCTGCTTCCCCACGCGCGCCCGAACGCCGCGCCGCGGAGCTCGCCGCCGGCGAGGCTCCGGTGACCTGTTGGTCACGGGCTCAAGCCCGTTGCACTCCCCACCTCGCGTAGATGCCCCCCAGCCCCTCCGCTTGCTCGATAGCCCGCCGTAGCCTCGTTTCCGTCGGGCACCCGTGCGCGCCGCCGCCTCCGCCGCTCGCCGGCGCCGATTCCGGCCAAGTCCGGCGAAGCCCCGGCCACCCCTGGATGCGGCGCTGCGAGCCCTTTCGAATGGGCCTAGCCCCGCTCCTCCCCGAGCCCCGTAGCGCGATTCCGGCCAACTCCGGCGAGGGGCCGCCGCTGTTTTGGTCGCCGGAGTTGCTCCGGCGCCGGCCGCCGACGTGGCCGGCCTGGGGCCACCCCAGGGCCACTGCCAGTGGGCCCCGTGGGTCCCAGTTGACTGGGTTGACCCAGTCAACTGCTGACTGGGCAGGCCCAGCCACTGACATGCGGGCCCCGCCGCAAAATTAAAAAAAAGGAGAAAAAGAAAAATGTTTTATAAATAAAAATAATTAGATTAACTAATCACTCACTGACATATGGGGCCCACCCCTCTAATTAGACTGTTAGTTTAGTTTAAATTAATATTAGACTAACAGAGGCTGACATGTGGGTCCCACTGGACCCACCTGTCTGGTTTGACTGGTCAGCCGACCTGTTGACCTGCTGACGTCAGCATTGCCTCATGCTGACGTCATAATTCATTTTTGCTTAATTTAAATAATTCCAGAAATTCAAATAAACTTTGAAAATTCATATCTTTTAAACCGTAACTCGGATGAAAATGTTTTCTATATGAAAGTTGCTCAGAACGACGAGACGAATCCGAATACGCAGTCCGTTCGTCCACCACAACCCCCTAACCTATCGAACTAGCAACTTTCCCCCTCCGGTCCATCTGTCCGAAAACGCGAAACATCGGGAATACCTCCCGGATGTTCCCCCCCCTTCGCCGGTACCACCTACTGTCGCGTTAGGACACGCCTAGCACCGCTCATTTTCATGTCACGCATCGTCATGCTTATGTTTGCATTGTATTTACTGTTTCTTCCCCCCTCTTCTCTCCGGTAGACTACGAGACCGACACTGCTGCTGTCCAGTTCGACTACGGAGTTGACGACCCCTCCTACTTGCCAGAGCAACCAGGCAAGCCCCCCCCCCTTGATCACCAGATATCGCCTACTCTTCTCTATTATGCTTGCATTAGAGTAGTGTAGCATGTTACTGTTTTTCGATATCCTATCCTGATGCATAGCCTATCCTTGCTACTACTGTTGATACCTTTACCTGCAATCCTACATGCTTAGTATAGGATGCTAGATTTCCATCAGTGGCCCTACATTCTTGTCCGTCTGCTGTGCTATACTATCGGGCCGTGATCACCTGGGCGGTGATCACGGGTATATACTTATATACTATATACATGACACATGTGATGACTAAAGTCGGGTCGGCTCGTAGGAGTACCCGCAAGTGGATCTTTGTGGCGGAGCGACAGGGCAGGTTGAGACCGCCCAGGTGAGAGGTGGGCCTGGCCCTGGTCGACGTTCGCGGTTACTTAACACGCTTAACGAGATCTTGGTATTTGATCTGAGTCTGGCCATTTGGTCTATACGCACTAGCCATCTACGCGGGAGTAGTTATGGGTATCCCGGCGTCGTGGTATCAGCCGAAGCCTTCTTGACGTCAGCGACTGAGTGGCGCGCGCCGGATTGGACTGGAACGCCACTAGGCTAGGTCTGCTTCCGGCCGCGTACGCAACGTGCAGGTGTGCATAGGGCGATGGGCCCAGACCCCTGCGCGCATAGGGTTAGACCGGCGTGCTGACCGCTCTGTTGTGCTTAGGTGGGGCTGCGACGCGTTGATCTTACGAGGCCGGGCATGACCCAGGAAAGTGTGTCCGGCCAAATGGGATCGAGCGTGTTGGGTTATGTGGTGCACCCCTGCAGGGAAGTTTATCTATTCGAATAGCCGTGTCCCTCGGTAAAAGGACGACCCGGAGTTGTACCTTGACCTTATGACAACTAGAACTGGATACTGAATAAAATACACCCTTCCAAGTGCCAGATACAACCCGGTGATCGCTCTCTAACAGGGCGACGAGGAGGGGATCGCCGGGTAGGATTATGCTATGCGATGCTACTTGGAGGACTTCAATCTACTCTCTTCTACATGCTGCAAGATGGAGATGCCAGAAGCGTAGTCTTCGACAGGACTAGCTATCCCCCTTTTATTCTGGCATTCTGCAGTTCAGTCCACTGATATGCCCCTTTACACATATACCCATGCATATGTAGTATAGCTCCTTGCTTGCGAGTACTTTGGATGAGTACTCACGGTTGCTTCTCTCCCTCTTTCCCCCTTTCCTATCTATCTGGTTGTCGCAACCAGATGTTGGAGTCCAGGAGCCAGACGCCACCGTCGACGACGACACCTACGACACTGGAGGTGCCTACTACTACGTGCAGGCCGCTGACGACGACCAGGAGTAGTTAGGAGGTCCCAGGCAGGAGGCCTTGCCTCTTCGATCGTTGCTACTTTTGAGCTAGCCTTCTTAAGGCAAACTTGTTTAACTTATGTCTGTACTCAGATATTGTTGCTTCCGCTGACTCGTCTGTGATCGAGCACTTGTATTCGAGCCCTCGAGGCCCCTGGCTTGTATTATGATGCTTGTATGACTTATTTATGTTTTAGAGTTGTGTTGTGATATCTTCCCGTGAGTCCCTGATCTTGGTCGTACACATTTGCGTGCATGATTAGTGTACGGTCAAATCGGGGGTGTCACACTATTAGTATAGAGATAACAAGGTAAGTGCCAATTGGCTTGCCAGCAAGTATGAGTCACTGTTCAGATCTGATCTAACTACTGGCATTCAGACTTTGATTGATGCCTGCATGGAGAAGTATGGTGTGGATGTGCCCAAGTCAATGGCATATAGGGCAAAGAACCTAGCTATTGATGTTGTGTTAGGAGACCACAAGAAGCAATACCCTAGGTTGAGAGACTATGCTCAGACAGTGATGGATACAAACCCTGGGAGTAGAGTAGTAGTCACAACTGTAACTCCAACACCCACTGAAAAAATCCCCCATCCAGGCCCAAGATTCCATGCCATGTTCTATTGCATCAATGGAGCAAAGGAGGGGTTTCTCAAGGGGTGCAGACCATTCATTGGTCAGTTTATTCACCTTGTGCATTAGTTACATATTGTTTCATCTTTAAATGCATTTGAATGTTTTACATATTGAATTTGCTTGCTCATTCAGGTGTTGATGGTTGCTTCATTAAGTTAACTACTAGTGCTCAACTACTTGCTGCCACTGGTAGAGATGGCAACAACAATATATATAGCCACTAGCATTTGGTATTGTTTGGCAAGAGGACACACCTAGCTCGGCTTGGTTTCTATACGGACTTAAAATCTGCCTAGGAGGAGAAGTGGGACAGTTTGGTCCATATACAATAATGTTAGATAGACAAAAGGTATGTGCTTGCATCAGCTCACCTTGTTCTTATATGGTTGTTATGTGCTAGATAGTAGCTTAGCTAGTTTAACTGTGTGTCCCAGGGCCTACTAAATGCAGTGAATGCTATCTTTCCTAAGTGCAACCAAAGGTTCTGCCTTGGCATATATATGCAAACTTCCAAAATGCTGGGTTTAGGGGGAGATCTGAAGAAGTATATGGACAATGCTGCCTACACATATAGTGAACACAAATTTAACATTGCAATGAATGACCTGAGAGCTGAATGTGAGGAAGCTTGGATGTGGCTTTGTGCAATACCCAAGAAAACATGGGAAAGGCATGCATTCGACACAAACTGCAAGACTGACCTTGTAGTTAACAATTTGTCTGAGGCGTTCAACAAGTATGTCCAGATGTTGGGAAGAAACCAATTAGGACAATGTGTGATTTTTTTTATGGTTAACGACAGTGGGAGAGGCTCCCGCTGACTTTTGTATTACTCACAGAAAGAACAGTTACATCAGTGTTACAGGTGGGTGTTTAATGGCCCCCCGGCCAATCTCCAAAGAAACAAAAGACAAGCAAGTGTTACAAGGAGTTTACAAGCTTTGTAAGTAAGTGTTCAGGAAGAGGTGGAGATCCTCTCTACAATTGTGTACTAGGAGACTCAACAGATCTTTGAACCTAGTCAACCATGAGTCAAAGGAGTGCGGGATCCCTCTAAAATAAACATTATTCCTTTCCTTCCACAAACTCCAAGCTGCCATCAAGAAGATGTCCATAAACAAAGGTTGACGCCAGTTATCTCTGCCCCCATGAATCAACGAAATCCTATCCCCCATCACAGGCCAAAACATGCCAACTTTAGCCCAACAACGCTGGCTAAATGGGCAAGCAAAGAAAAGGTGCTCAATAGTCTCCTCTGGGGGGTTCTGACATAGCATGCAGGTATAGTCATTGTTAGCCACGACGTAATGCCTAGGTCTCAACATGTTTCTCGTGTTTAAGCGATCAACCAGCAGTAGCCACCCGAACATTTTGAATTTGATTGGGCTTTTGGCTTTCCAGAGCCAGCCAAAGGCCTTGTCAGCAACAATCTCCCTGAAGCAGTGATCATAAAACTTCTTCGAGGAATAGGCTCCACCGAGAGTGCACCCCCAGGTGTCTTTGCGATCTCTTTCCAGGATAACGTGCATCGATCCATGTTGGATCTCGCTAACCTCTCCCCTAGCCTGCGCTGACAAAGGTAGGTGGAAGAGCATGTTCGGGTCTGTGGCTGTGAGAACATCAGCGACGGGCGCGTCCTCGTTCAAACAAAACGAGAAAGCCCGGGGAAAGAGCTCCATGAAGGGGGCTTGGCGATCACCGTCAAACCAGGCGTCTTTCCAAAACAGAGAGGAGGATCCGTCTCACAAAGTGACAGCAGTAATCCCACGGAAAACATTGCTGAGTTGCAGAACATCGCGCCACCAGAAAGAGCCAACTGGGTCCAAAGCATGCGGAATATTGCCTGTGTAGTAGGCATCCGAGATCATGGTCACCCAGGGGGCATCATCGTGGTTGTAAAATTTAAACAGATGCTTCAAGAGGAGGGCCATATTCTGCGTCTTGATGTCAATGATCCCGAGGCCACCTTTGTCCTTTGGTCTGCAAACTAACTCCCAAGCAGCCAGCGAATTATTTTTAACTCCATCCTCAGAGTTTTTGGCCCAAAGACAGTATCTGCGCAGCCTATCCAAGTGTTCAATCACTCTAGGGTGCAGCTTAATCGTGCACATGGCATAGATCAGCATCGACGTCACGACCGAATTGACCAAAGTGAGTTTGGCCCCATACGACATTAAGGACAAAGCCATGGGCATCTTCCTCTCCACACCATGCACAAGAGGCATGAGCTCTAAAAGCGTGGGTCTGGTCGTGCCCATAGGAAGGCCAAGATACATGAATGGGAGAGAACCAATAGTACAACCAAAAACCTGCGCCAACTCCATCGCATATCGCTGATCAATGTTAATGGGGATCAATGTAGACTTGTGGAAGTTAATTTTCAGTCCAACCGATGTAGCATAATCTTCCAAAATGGTTTTCATGCGGGCAGCTTGATCCGGGCAGGCTGGCATCACCAAGATAGTGTCATCCGCGTATTGAACTACGGGATAATCACCACGGCTATTACTTGGGATTGGCAGGTCAAGCAGGCGTTGAGCAAAAGCATCGTTAACAGCAGCTTGCAGAAGATCAGCAGCGAGGACAAAGATCAGTGGCGACAGGGGGTCACCTTGCCTCACCCCACATTTACACGAAAACTTTCTGCCTGGAATTCAATTGAGGAGCACAGAGGAAACACCTGAACCAAAAATAGTGCTCATCCAGCCTAGCCACTTGTCGTCAAACCCCATGTGTAGCATGATCTCCAACATTGGTGCATGCTCAATTGTATCAAAGGCCTTGGCAAAGTCAAGTTTGAGCAGCACAATCTGCCGTGCGGATGCCTAACATTGATGAATATACTCGAATGTCCATGCCAGACAGTCCTAAATGGTCCTCCCTTTAAGAAAGCCATATTGATTCCTCTGTATGATTTTTAAAATAACTTTCTGCACACGATTGGCCAATATTTTTGTGACAATCTTGAGACAACAATTGAGCAATGTTATTGGTTTGTAATCATTAGAAGTCTGAGGGGATGAGATCTTCGGGATCATGGTAACATACCCCTCACTAATGCTGGAGACATCCAAATTGCCCTCATGAAAATCCTCACACATCTTATAGAAATCCTCTTTGATTATCGGCCAACGGCTTTTAAGGAAACAGCCATTGAAGCCATCTGGACCAGGGGCCCTGTCGGCCGGCATTTCTTTGATCACAGCAACGATCTCACCTCTTGTGAAAGGTGTCCATAGTTCCTCCAAGCCATCAAACCGTCGGATGATCCGAGAGAGGTCAAAGCGCATACAGGTGGGTTTAGAAGAGCCCAATCGTTCTTTGTATGTTTTATACAATATACCTTCCTTACCAATATGATCACTAACGATAACATCGCCATCCCGCAGGTTGGCAATGGAGTTGTGCCTAAACCTCTCGGTTGCAAGGGACTGGAAGAGTTTAGTGTTTTCGTCAGCGAACCTGAAATACCTGACAGTGCACCTTTTCCTCCAGTATTCATTCTGATATTTTAGCAGAGTGTTGAGGTGTAATTTAAGAGTGCGCCTGAAATTCTTTTCTTGTGTGATGAGAGCTCTTTTGTCCTCAATATCATCCAACCGAAGAAGGGCCTCGTTACTGTTCTGAATCATGATCTTCAGCTTTGAAATGCCTCGGCTCCAATGCTTGAGATCATAACGTAGATTTTTGAGTTTCTTACAAAAGAGGGCTGCAGAGTTAGGAGCATGGCAACGTTTGGACCAGGAACCAGCAACAACTTCCAAGAATCCCATATGGTTGACCCAGTAGTTTTCAAACCGAAAAAGTTTGGACCTGGGGATTTTGGACTCAATGGCCATGACACAAGGAATATGATCAGACACAGGTTTGCCTAGAGGTAAAACCATCGTGTTCGGGAACGACGTGTTCCAATTAGAAGATGAGAAAAACCAATCAAGCTGCTCAAGCAAAGGATCATCTTGCATGTTACTCCAAGTGAACGATCGGCCTTTGACAGGAAGCTCCATCAAGGATTGTGCACGGATTATTTCATTGAACAGAAGCATATCAGCAGCGTCTCCACCTGGTTTGTTTCGGTTGGACGGGGAACGGATGAAGTTGAAATCACCCAGGATTAACCAATTTTCATCATTAGGTATATTAAGATCAAATAGCCAAGAGCTAAAATCCACCCGTCGCTGACCAGAACAAGGACCATAAACATCGACAAGATTCCAAGATTCATTCGATTGTGTTGAAACAAAAGAAATCCCCACAACAAAGGACTTAACAAACCACGGCGTGCCCACAAACAAAGAGATGTTCCAAATAGTTATCAAGCCACCCGAGGCACCTAATGAATGTGCAAAGACAAATTTATCGAAGCGCTTAGGGCAGAACGTTTTAATAAAAGCTAGATCAAAGGATTCACGCTTAGTTTCCTGGATACATAGCACCGAACAACCGCTAGTATCAATAGCATTCCTAAGTGCCAAAAGTTTACTATCAGAGTTTATGCCTCTGATGTTCCATGACAACACATTCCACGATTTATTCATGACGAAAAGAGAATTCAGCTGTCGCCATCCGGAGACATCGACTGACCATCCAGCAGCTTCTCGGCAGATAGATCTTCAGGAGCAATACCACAACGAATGCCCACCTGTTGAATTTCCTCGACAGAAGTGGGAGGAGGGCAAGTGGTAGCAGCAGTTGATGCAGGAGCAGCAGCCATAGAGACAGCTCAGACCGCTGGCACCACACGAGCTCTCACTCTTGATTTGAGTTGTTTGTTGTCAGATATCTGGTTAACTTTGAAGCCATCATATTTGTTCGATCTTGTGCTTCTTCTGACAGTAGTAGTGTCAAGGGGCGCCTTGACATTGCGCGAGCTATTGGCAGCAAACAGAGACGATGAGGCAATCATCTGAAGAGCATTCCCATGATCCAGCAGAGCGGCAGAACTAGATTCAGAGCAGACAGGTTCAGGAGCAAGCTGTGCAGTGATGGCCTTGAGCCTAGGGGATCGATCGGCCCATTCCCGTTCCATATCAACAGAATCCGCCATAACTAGCAGGCCCTCCAGCAGCAAGTTGCAGGGAATGACACTAGCTCCCAACTGGAAGTGAGCACTGAAGATCCTAGCCATAACATCAGGTTCTGGCGTGACATTCAACAGGTAGACAGCAGAGATCGAGTTCAGATGGTCTTGGATAATCCTGAAAGGATTGAGAGGTAGCATCACATTCTCCATCTGCACATCCGTAAGGGCTGGTGTGTATATGCGCTTGAGCATACCACCAATCCAAGTCAGGAACTCCTGGTCCATTGCTACCATCAGATTAACAGAGCCGCCTCCTGCTCTGACAAAGGCCAAACGGGCAGTAGGATTTCCAAGAACGAAACGATCAGCTAGGGGTTCAACAGCTTCAATCTCAGCTTCTGACGACCAAACATCAGACAGGTTATCCTGAATATTGTGTTCAGGGTCCACGCCATCCATGAGGGACGGCCCATCATACTGAAAAGATGTTCTGAAACTGAAGCCAGAGTATGGAGGGGGGATGACTGGCCAAGCTCGCCATCCGTTCTCATGAAGTTGTTCCTGTTCCGGCTCCGGTGCGTTCCAAGCAGCTTCATTCAGAGCATCTTGAGCAGCTATCTCGTCAATTCGGGCTTGTTGCATGACAGTGTACTATGGCAGATCGTACGGATGCGGTGAGGCATTTAGTAGGGGCGGATCTTCCTCCATGCCCACTAGGCCAGGGATAGTGTTTCTCCCATTAAGCACATAGACAGGAACAGACCAAGAGCGCCCAAGACCGGGTAGCAGACCAACTCTGGTCACCAAGAGACTATGAGGAACCTCAGCAACATCTTTGATATGGCATTTGACCAAAACACGGGCCTTGTTCTGCCCCAGACGCGGCCAAACTAGAAGCTTACCAAAGTTTGAGACTGCCTTGTGGATGTACTGTTCAGTCTGATAATCCATGGGAAAAGCAAGAAACATAATCCAGACCTCATATTCAAAAGCAAGCATGCGCATATTGATGCTATCATCATGCGGAACTAAGGAGAAGTGTGAATCATCAGTGAGAGCATGAGGCCCTTCCCTAATCGCAGCATCTCTGCTCTCCATATCCGCAAATACAACACAGCCAATGCCAAGCGGGTAGACAAAATCATCAAGCAGATCATACTCAAGGTCAACAGTGATAATGCAGCAGACTTCTGCGAGCTAGAACTCCTTCTGATGATCGAGGACGGGAGGGTCAACAGAAACAATGGCATACCTATCATGGTTGAGCGGAGCATCGTCCACCACCATGACATGGCGCTGAACGCGATGAGCAGGGCCTCTGTTGAAGGTCGAACCATCAGGAGCAAAGGCGAACGGGCGCACTGGGAAGTTCGCCATCGCAGCCGGCAAAGAGCAGCAGACCGGGGCGGACGGCGGACGGCGGCGTGGAGCTGGCGGTGGTTTTTGGCGATGGCAGAGGTGGCGTGCTCAAGGGAAGTGTCGCTGCGGTCGATTGGTGTTTTTGGCAGGCGGAATTAACTGCCTGTGGAAGAGGAAGGCGTATCGACAAGCAATGGGAAGGAGCCACGTCCAAAGGGCAAGGCATTTTCTGTTTCTTTACCCAAACCATACCCGCCTTCGTATCCCGAATAGCACGGGGCATACCAACAACCACAGGGTTACCTACCTTAGAGGATAGCGAGATATTTCGGGGTAGGATCTCATCCGATTTAGTTGTGTGCAGTCGCATTTGTGCCCAACACAATTTAGGAAGTCGACAGCACAGGGTGGGCTTATGGGCTCTGTGGCCAAGATACTGACAGAAAGAGCAACGAAGAAGCCCAGGGCATTTTGCGGCCTGGTGTCCAATGGCTGAGCAAGCCGAGCAGATCATAGAACGCACAGGACTGCCCAATATGCATGGCTCATGACGAGACGAGGTAGAAGCAGCGTGGTCCAATTCCTGGCTGGAGACCGATGAAAAGCAAGAACAATTCCCAGATGTATCACCACATGCTTGACAAAATAACCCAGTGCAAACTGATGGTGAGTGACCAAACCTATCACAGTGAGAGCAGTGTTTAAGTCGTTCATAAATATATTCCTTTGAGGGTAGATTAGAGAGATCCACCATAAGCTTAACACTGTCATTATCATAACCAGCCTGCCATCCATCCAGGATATGGAAAAGCTTATCCTCAGGAATATCATCCCATAAACTCTGAAAAAACCGACGGCCACGAAAGGATGGCAATGTGACATGAGATCTGGGCAATATCAATACATTGATGGTTCCAAAATGAATGGGAGAAATATCCTCCTGAGAATCCGGACCGGAGAAACTTCCAAAAGAGATTGCCGGTAAAGAACCCTCGCCAGAATGTCTCCCCATTGGTGATGGAATTAACCCCAAATTTGAAAACCCGATAACAAGGAGGGATCAATATCACGTTTGGAGTTGGAGGAGAGCCATTTTGCTTTAATAGCCGGACCAGGTGAAGAAGCCAGACCATTTAGTTCAGTATCCGCATGCCAACTCATAATCCGAGGGGTAGAATTTGCACCTCGATGGAGATGAAAATGACATACAAAGTCCGGCCAGATGCGGTCTCTAAGGCCAAAAATGAAATGACCCACACGATTCGAGGCCAGTGAGAACCGAAAACGGCGATCACCCAAACGAAGCACATTGAAACCATCACTGAGACCTCCAATGCAAGATTGTAAGGCCAAACCCGCTGATTCTTCCGAGAGGGGAAAGGAGGCCGAGGAGAAAGAAACTTCAAGGAAGAAATCCTTGGAGTTAGGGTTGGGGACAAAGTGGACCGTAGATCCAAACCGTGAACGCACCTGATCCTCCACCCGAAGACCGGGGGAGAAGTCCCAATGGAGGAAGCCGTCCATTGGGGTCGCCGGAGGTGGAAACTAGGGCCAGAGGCCGTAGTCGCCATGGGAGTCACCATGGGGAGGTGGGGAGGTGGGAGTCGCCATCTTCGAGGATAATAGGACAATGTGTGATGGAATAAAGGATAAGCAGATGGTGAGATGGCATAGGAATAGGGAGATTGGAAAGAAAGCTAGATGGGAGATAACACCCCATTATAGTGAGAAGCTAGAGGTTGAGAAGGAGAGGGCCAAATTTTGCAAACCTATTCAAGCTGGTGTGGACTTGTGGCAAATTACAAGCAGCAAACCCATGTTGTTAACTTGCACCTTCAGACATGTGAGTGTAGAAAATGGGACCTCAGTGGCATCCCATGTAACCATGCCATCTCAGCAATAAACAAGGGCAAAAGAAAACCAGAGGATTATGTCAGGAAATTCTTCAAGAAACAATTCTATGTGGCAGACTATGAATCAATGATTTATTCAGTTCCTGGTGAGCATGATTGGACAAGGACCCCTGGTCCAGACATTGAACCACCTGCATTTAAAGTGAAGAGGGGAAGAAAGAAAGAGAAGATGATCAAGGGGAGATTTGAAGTTCCAAGCCAAAGGACACATCAAGAATGGGGACTATAACATATGGCAATTGTGGACTCCAAGGCCATAGGTACACAAGCTGCATGAAACAGTTGAAGCATGAGCTGGCTTTGAGGAAGAACAAACATGTGGTAATCCCCTTTGAAGTACTAACATGTTTTCCTTCTTGTACATTCCCTACTTTTACTATTTGCTAGCTGATTTCCATGTTTATGCAAGCGTACTGCAAGGAATTCAAATGCTGGTGTTGCTGCTCCTACACCAGCACCAAGAGCTTCTGATCCAGCTCCTACAACAGCACCAACAGCTGGAACAGGAGGTGCTGGCAGAGGTGTTGCAACAGCTGGAACAAGAGGTGCTGGGAGAGGTGCAGGAGGAGGTTCAAGGGCATTCTATGCCCCAAGGCAATCTGCTCCCTCCACATCTACTGCTCCTCCAACTTCTGGTGGTCGACACAGTGGATGGAGGGGCTACTTCTATGATAGTGGTAACCAATAAATAGCAGATATGCCATGTAATGTTCAAAACTAGAGTCCTCTCAAAACTATGATACAATGTGACGTTGTCTGCTGGTGCTCTTGCTACTCAGTTTACTTTAAGAATCAAAGCCATATATGGCTTTTGTTCATGTGGATGGATGGATCTATTTATTAGTTAATGCCATTTCTGGAGCTACTTCATGTGTGTTGATGCATCTTATGAGTTAATGTCTGGAATGGATTTTGTACATATGGATGGTTCTTTTTATGATTGATATGTTGATGAGTACTCATTATTTTGTTGGATAGAGTAACTCCGTTGGATATGTTTTTATGGTCTCGGCTGCATGTTTATATTGCTGGATACATTGTTAAGGTCTAGGCTCAAAAAGAAGCACTTGGGGTTTTGGGTGGCTCGGGGTCGACGGAACCAACAAAAAAATCACTTAGGGTCTAGGGTGGCTAGGGGTTGACGGAACCACCTAAAAGAAGCACTTAGGATATAGGGTGGCTCGGGGTCGACGGAACCACCAAAAAGAATCAATAAGTTCTAGGGTGTCTTGGGGTCGACGAAACCACCTAAAACTATCATCTAGGGTTTGGGTGGCTCGGGGTCGACGAAACCACCTAAACCAAACATCTAGGATTTTGGGTGGCTCGGGGTCAACGAAACCACCTAAACCTATCATCTAGGGTTTTGGTGGCTCGGGGTCGACGAAACCACCTAAAACAAGCATCTTGGTTTTCTGTGGCTCGGGGTCGACGAAACCACCTAAACCTATCATCTAGTGTTTTGGTGGCTTCGGGCCGACGATACCACCTAAAACAAGCATCTTAGGTTTTGGGTGGCTCGGGGTCGACGAAGCCACCTAAAACTATCATCTAGGGTTTTGGGTGGCTCGGGGTCGACGAAACCACCTAAACCTACCATCTAGGGTTTTGGGTGGCTCGGGGTCGACGAAACCACCTAAACCTATCATCTTGGGTTTTGGGTGGCTCAGGGTCGACGAAACCACCTAAACCTATCATCTAGGGTTTTGGGTGGCTCGGGGTCGACGAAACCACCTAAACCTATCATCAAGGGTTTTGGTGGCTCGGGGTCGACGAAACCACCTCAAACATGCATCTTGGGTTTTAGGTGGCTCGGGGTCGACGAAACCACCTAAACCTATCATCTAGGATTTGGGTGGCTCGGGGTCGACGAAACCACCTAAACCTATCATCTAGGGTTTTGGGTGGCTCGGGGTTGACGAAACCACCTACACCTATCATCTAGGGTTTTGGTGGCTCGGGGTCTTCGAAACCACCTAAAACAAGCATCTAGGGTTTTGGTTGGCTCGAAGTTGACGAAACCACCTAAACCTATCATCTAGGTTTTGGTGGCTCCGGGTCGACGAAACCACCTAAACCTATCATCCAGGGTTTTGGTGGCTCGGGGTCGACGAAACCAACAAAAAAGCACTTAGGGTCTAGGGTGGCATCAAGGGTTGATATATGGAGGCACTAACAGAAACAACCAACAAAAACAACCTAAAACAAGCATCAAGGGTTGATATATGGAGGCACCATAACATAATAATATAAGCATTTAAGCATCACTCTAACATAAGTTGTTGTTCCTTTTGCAAATGCCTTTAAGCATCTAGGCATCACTATAACATAAGCATCTTCCAATGCTTGATATATCATCATTTTTAGTCTAACAATCAAAGAAAACAATACTTACTGGAGTTGAACAAATTATAGGCATACACAACCATTGTTCACAATACATAGTGGAGTTCAAATGCACATTCCATCCTTTTCTCACAAAAGGATGAATAGCTTAACTACTAGGTACATAAACAGCCAGAGTTCACAATTAGTAGAACCATACATTACACAACCATAATTCTAAGTTACTAGGTCATTGCATAGCCATCCTCCCCAAAAGGTATGCAATGCCCACAAAATCTCACATTCATCTTGTTCAGTTCTGTAAGATGGCCTAGATCCCCTTGATCTTCTCCTTGAGCTTCTCCTCTCCCTTCATGAGCTCAACAATCTTAAGCTCTAGCATATACTTCTCTTCATTATGCTTTTCCTTTCCTTTCAGCAGATTAGCAACTTGAAACATCAACTCTAGCTTCTCTTGGGTGAGCTTCTCCTCAATCTTTGTGAACTCTGCATTCTTTAACTCCAAATTCATCCTAGCCTCAAACAGCAATTCCTTCTCTTTCATATTCTTCAACTTCAAGTTCTGGATGACAGTTGCTTGAGCACTTGTCTGGTTGCACAGGAGTTCATACTTCTGATTAAGCTTCTTTATAACTGCATCTTTCTTTGCCATTTCTGCCTTCATACCAACCACCAATTCAACTCTGCATTGGTGCTGATATGTGATGTTGGACTGCAGATATTTGAAACCCACAACCCTATCCTCCTGCATATCCACAAGTTGATGCAGATCTTTCACTAACTTGTCATAGTCTACATCCAGCTTGTTCTTTTCTTCTGTCAGATGGTGAATAGTTAAAGCACTTTTAAGATTATCATTCACCCTAGCAGACTTGCTCTCTTCAACCATTTACCGAAGCTTCAACAATGCATTCTCCATTGTTGGGGGACACTGCTCATCAACCCACTGAACAAACCCACAATTATGACCTTCATGGAAAAATAACAAGGGCAAAATATAGAACATTTAGTGATAACACATCCAACTGTTAGTTCACAACCTAGCTAAATACAATACATTACCATGTGAACTCTCACTCCCAAATGATAATGCAATACAACTACTATGAGTACTAAGCAACAGTTAGTTAATGGCAGTAGCTAATGTTGGTACTGAGCAACACTGAATTTGCACAGGCACGTGCTAACCAACAGGAGCACATTGTAAGATAAGTTAATGTAATCCTACAATGGGTGATCGGTACATATTTCACAGAATAACACTCCATTGAACTTAGCATGTGCTAAGCAACAAGAGCATATATTTAGCAGAATAACCAACTTAGAATTGACCATTAATACAATGAATCCTACAATGTGCACTACCATTGAACTACTTTGCCATATATCACTAACAATTGGAACATAGACATCACTGAATCAAGGTTATCAAACCAGACTACATTAGCCTAGCTAAATACATACATTAGCCTGCAGTAACACAGTAGCTACTGTGTAACGCCCGGATAATTAGGCTACAGTAAACTCTCCTGATGATGCCATGTCATCTCTGTTCCTGTTCAAATTCAAAAAAATGAATTAGTGACAAACACCCAAAGTTTTCAAAAGTCAAAACAAAAATGTTCGGTGGGTGCCAAATATTGCACTGGTAATTATGGTGAAGTAAATACATTTTTAGAAAATGTCTAAATACTTAAATTGAGTTAAAACATAAAATACAATAAATAAGAGGAAAAAAATGAAAATAAAACAAAAGGAAACGAACCCCCCCCTCTTGGACCAGACGGCCCAGCTAATAGCCAGCTAGCCGACCGGCCCAGCCGGCCCGGCCCGCCTCCCCCTGCCGCCTCCTTTCCCTGTTCCCCCGACCCCGTGTCAGAACAGGGGCGCGCTCCCGCCCGACCACCTCGCCGGCACCGACGCCGGGGAGGATAAGGCCGCCACGCCCCCGCCTCCTCGATCCCGCCTCCCACTGGCCCCCACTCTCGCCTTGGTTCCTGCGCCTCTCCCACTCCCCTCCAGATCCACGTCTGCCGCGCCTCACCGAGCGCCGCCGTCGCCATGGCTGCGCCATAGCCGCGGCCACCAGCCACCCCGCGCCTCGCCAGCACGTCCACGAGACGCACTGTCGTCCTCTACCTCGTCTACGCCTCGCCATCGAGCTCGAGGAGCACCGCACGGTCGGGATCGAGCTCGTCCCCATCTTCTCTGTCGCCGGTGACCGCCATCGTCTCCGGCCACATCGGCGCTCCTAAGCTGCCGCAGGCTTTTCGTAGCCGCTCGG
The DNA here is from genome assembly GCF_018294505.1 of Triticum aestivum. Classification (NCBI taxonomy): domain Eukaryota; kingdom Viridiplantae; phylum Streptophyta; class Magnoliopsida; order Poales; family Poaceae; genus Triticum; species Triticum aestivum. The sequence continues at coordinate 98,992,142 of NC_057799.1, forward strand.
TGAGCTCCTCCCTCCCTCCATTCTTCTCCTCGCACTGCGTGAGTCTCCCTAGCTAGCTCGTCGCCGTTGCTTTGAGCTCACCGCCGCAGATCACCTCGCCATCGTGGCCACCGTGGCCCGAGCTCGCGTCCGAGCTCGTAGCCGAACTCCTAGAGCTCCCAGGAGCCCAACGAGCCCAAACACGTGCCTCCCCGTGCCTCCTAGCATAGCCTCCGTCGAGGTCCCATCCGCGCGGCCGCCATAGCTCGTCGTCGGTCCCGTTTCCGGCGACCTTTTGGTCTGGCACCACCACCAGTCGACGCGGAAGGCTTCCACGGTTCGAACGCAAGTTGTCGCGCGCGGTTTGGTACTTCGTAGCGTGATCTCGACGATGTCCCGAAGGCCACCACCGCCTCCACTCGCCGCCGGCGAAGATTCCGGCCGTTACGGCCCGCGCCACCACCACGGTTCGATGCGGCCCAGCCTCACCGTTCGAACGCGCCCGACCACGGCTCAAATGGTGCGCCATAGCGCGATTCCGGTCGTCTCCGGCGTTCGGCCGCCGCGGATGGCCTCGCCGGCGTTGCTCCGGCGCCGGCGCTGACGTGGCACCGGCGGGGCCCGCCTCTGGGTTGCTGCCCGTGGGCCCCCTGGACTTAGTTGACCACGTTGACCGTTGTCAACTATGCTGACTGGGCACTCGGTGCCACTGACACGCGGGCCCCCACCACATAATTAACCTAATTAAAACATTTTCCTAAATAAAAGTAATTAGCTAAACTAGTGAGTCACTGACTGGTGGGGTCCAGTCACTAATTAGTCTGTTTAAGTTAAAATGATCTGTTGTTAGCCCACTGCCAATGACAGGTGGGCCCTACTGGTCAGTTTGACCTGGTCAACCGTACTGTTGACTGCTGACATCACACATACGTCATGCTGACGTCATCCCATACTGTTCTGGATAATGTTGGATTTAAATAAATAATTGTATTTACTGTTCCCCCCCCCATCTTCTCTCCGGTAGACTACGAGACCGACGCCGCTGCTGGTTCCCCGACCGACTACGTTGTTGACGACTCCTCCTTCTTGCCAGAGCAATCAGGCAAGCCCCCCCCCCCCCCTTGATCACCAGATATCGCCTATTCTTCTCTATACTGCTTGCATTAGAGTAGTGTAGCATGTTACTGCTTTCCGTTAATCCTATCCTGATGCATAGCCTGTCCTTGCTACTACTGTTGTTACCTTTACCTGCAATCCTACATGCTTAGTATAGGATGCTAGTTTTCCATCAGTGGCCCTACATTCTTGTCCGTCTGCTGTGCTATACTATCGGGTCGTGATCACTTGGGCGGTGATCACGGGTATATACTTATATACTCTATACATGATACCTGTGGTGACTAAAGTCGGGTCGGCTCGTAGGAGTACCCGCGAGTGGGTCTTTGTGGCGGAGCGACAGGGCAGGTTGAGACCGCCTAGGTGAGAGGTGGGCCTGGCCCTGGACGACGTCCGCGGGTACTTCAAAATAACACGCTTAACGAGTTCTTGGTATTTGATCTGAGTCTGGCCATTTGGTCTATATGTACTAACCAACTACGCGGGAACAGTTATGGGCACTCGACGTCGTGGTATCAGCCGAAGCCTTCGTGACGTCAGCGACTGAGCGGCGCGCGCCAGATTGGACTGGAACACCTACTAGGCTAGGTCTGCTTTCGGCCGTGTTCGCAACGTGCAGGTGTGCAATGGGCGATGGGCCAAGACCCCTGCGCCATAGGATTTAGACCGGCGTGCTGACCTCTCTGTTGAGCCTAGGTGGGGCTGCAACGTGTTGATCTTCTGAGGCCGGGCATGACCCAGAAAAGTGTGTCCGGCCAAATGGGATCAAGCGTGTTGGGTTATGTGGTGCACCCCTGTAGGGAAGTTTATCTATTCGAATAGCCGTGTCCCTCGGTAAAAGGACGACCCGGAGTTGTACCTTGACCTTATGACAACTAGAACCGGATACTTAATAAAATACACCCTTCCAAGTGCCAGATACAACCCGGGGATCGCTCTCTAACAGGGCGACGAACGTAGGATTATGCTATGCGATGCTACTTGGAGGACTTCAATCTACTCTCTTCTACATGCTGCAAGATGGAGGCTGCCAGAAGCGTAGTCTTCGACAGGACTAGCTATCCCCCCTTATTCTGGCATTCTGCGGTTCAGTCCACCGATATGGCCCTTTACACTTATACCCATGCATATGTAGTGTAGCTCCTTGCTTGCGAGTACTTTGGATGAGTACTCACGGTTGCTTTTCTCCCTCTTTTCCCCCTTTCCTCTCTACCTGGTTGTCGCAACCAGATGCTGGAGCCCAGGAGCCAGACGCCACCGTCGATGACGACTCCTACTACACCGGAGGTGCCTACTACTACGTGCAGCCCGCTAACGACGACCAGGAGTGGATAGGAGGATCCCAGGCAGGAGGCATGCGCCTCTTTCGATCTGTATCCCCGTTTGTGCTAGCCTTCTTAAGGCAAACTTGTTTAACTTATGTCTGTACTCAGATATTGTTGCTTCCGCTGACTCGTCTATGATCGAGCACTTGTATTCGAGCCCTCGAGGCCCCTGGCTTGTATTATGATGCTCATATGACTTATTTATGTTTTAGAGTTGTGTTGTGATATCTTCCCATGAGTCCCCGATCTTGATCGTACACGTTTGCGTGCATGATTAGTGTACGATTGAATCGGGGGCGTCACAAGTTGGTATCAGAGCCGATTGCCTGTAGGAATCCCCCTTTCCACACTCCTTGGCCGAAGTCGAGTCTAGACATTACAAAACTTTTACTAACATGGCTGTGTGTCTTACGGGCCCACATCACCATTGGGTGGTACTAGGATCTTTTACTCCTCGACCTTTACTCTGGGACTCTGAACTCTCTTCTACTCGGGTTAAACGAATTTACTAACTCTAACACTAGGATCCCGTGACCACATTCACCCCAAAGTTGGATAAGCCATAGTTATTTCTTAGATTGTATTTTGAACAATTACCACACTGTCATTTAACTCCTTTGAAACATCTTTGCTTTCAGATGGAACCCACGAGGCAGGTCGTGCGCCACACGACGGCCATTGGTGCCTCGGGATCACCTGCTGTGCTAGCTGAGATGATGACCTATCTGGGTTATCGCTGGCACCCTGAGTACACCGTCTACGAGGAGTACCAGGACTTTAACCAGGAGCAGTACCGTTCCATCGTCCACCTCTACTCTTGGGAGTATGACTCCACTACTTTGCTGCACACCGATCATGGTGTTGGAGTGACCATCGATATGGCTGTCCACGATGCTGCTTATGCTGCTCTGACACGTCTTCGTGGAGAGTATCGGGAGTTGGACACCTCCCCTTTCAGGCACATTGCTATCGCATCTGATGTTGGTGCGGAGGGATACTATACTGCTGCCTACTCCACTGTCACCCGAGAGCCCTTCTACCATCAGAACCTGGTTCTGCATGCTGATGGGCTGGATCGAGCTAACCGAGCTCTTCGCCACGAGTTGTACACCACCCGTCAGCACCTTTACCGTGCTCTGACGCTGTTGCACCCCTTTGTCCGATCTAGAGAGCTGCCCCGTTCTGCGATCTACCCAGCCAGGACTGTGATGCCCCAGGGTGTCGGCTAGCCAGATGTGGGAGGCTACTCTCTCGCACTTGGTCCTCTTCTGCCACCTGAGCGTCAGGTTCTACACCAGAGTATTCGCGGACCCCAGGTTGCTGACGTGGAGTTCCCGATGCGACACTACCAGCTTTCAGGCTACACCTACCTCCACAGTACCTCTTGGGACTAATGTAGGCTTGCTTGTTAGTGTTAGATGCATTCGCCGCGAGCCTGTGTGCCACCTATGGTGTTTTAGTCTGTGTACTGAACTCTATGCATGACCCCTTTTGTAAGTTATGCCGACTACTATGTAGTAGCTATCGTGCTCCTTTCATTATGCATGTTTCATCATGAATGATTCTTGTCTTTGCAAATTTCTCAATGCTGAACTACCCCTGTTATATATTAGCAGGATGGTTAGACCAGGTGGTCGTGGTAGTGGTGGCAATGCCCCACCACCACCTGAGTACATGGCTGGTATGATACAACAGTTCGAACTGAACCGCCAATTCATGGAAAATATGATGGCTCAGTTTCCTCGCCCCAATATGGACCAGCAGCCAACCCCAGTAACTCTGCAGGATTTCATGTGCCTCAACCCAACTGTGTACCGCAGCTCAACTCAGCCTCTGGATGCTGATGACTGGCTCCGTGACATCACCTATGAGATGGAGTCTGCCGATGTAGCCCCTGCCAGCTATGTCACCTTTGCTTCCTTCTTCCTGAAGGGACCCGCGGCTCAATGGTGGGACAGCCACAGGCGTACTCTGCCAGCTGGAACAATCATCACCTGGCCAGACTTCCAAGCTGCTTTCCGTGCCCGCTTCATTCCTCAGGGAGTCATGGACCGGAAGAAGCGTGAGTTCCGTAACCTCACCCAAGGCAATAAAACTATTGAAGCTTATCAGCGGGAGTTTCTGGACTTGTCTCGCTATGCTGAAGAGGACATTACAACTGATGCACGCAGACAGGAGAAGTTCCGTGATGGCCTTCAAGCTGACATCAAGCTCGCACTTCTCGTGCATGACTTTAATGATTTCGCCACCTTGGTGAACAAGGCCATCAAATTCGAAACTGGTCTGCAGGAATACCAGAGCTCTCACAGGCGCAACCGTGACACGGGCTCATCTTCGGGACCGCCCTCGCAGAAGCGTAAGATATGGATTCCCAACTGTTGGGAATCGTAGCATAATTTTAAAATTTTCCTATGCTCACCAAGATGCATCTATGGAGTCTGCTAGCAACGAGGGGAAAGGAGTGCATCTACATACCCTTGTAGATCGCGAGCGGAAGCGTTCCAATGAACGTGGATGACGGAGTCGTACTCGCCGTGATCCAAATCACCGATGACCGAGTGCCGAACGGACGGCACCTCCGCGTTCAACACACGTACGGTGCAGCGACGTCTCCTCCTTCTTGATCCACCAAGGGGGAAGGAGAGGTTGATGGAGATCCAACAGCACGACGGCGTGGTGGTGGATGTAGCGGGTCTCGGCAGGGCTTCGCTAAGCTTCTGCGAGAGAGAGAGAGAGGTGTTGCAGGGGAGGAGGGAGGCGCCCAAGGCTGTTCTTTGCTGCCCTCCCTCCCCCCCTTTATATAGGCCCCCTGGGGGGGCGCCGGCCCTGGAGATGGGATCTCAAGGGGGGGCGGCGGCCAAGGGGGGAAGGGGTGCCTTGCCCCCCAAGGCAAGGGGGAACTCCCCCCCTAGGGTTCCCAACCCTAGGCGCATGGGGGGAGGCCCAAGGGGGGCGCCCCAGCCCACTAGGGGCTGGTTCCCTTCCACTTTCAGCCCACGGGGCCCTCCGGGACAGGTGGCCCCACCCGGTGGACCCCCGGGACCCTTCCGGTGGTCCCGGTACAATACCGATAACCCCCGAAACTTTCCCGGTGACCGAAACTGGACTTCCTATATATAATTCTTCACCTCCGGACCATTCCGGAACCTCTCGTGACGTCCGGGATCTCATCCGGGACTCCGAACAACTTTCGGGTTTCCGCATACATATATCTCTACAACCCTAGCGTCACCGGACCTTAAGTGTGTAGACCCTACGGGTTCGGGAGACATGCAGACATGACCGAGACGCCTCTCCGGTCAATAACCAACAGCGGGATCTGGATACCCATGTTGGCTCCCACATGTTCCACGATGATCTCATCGGATGAACCACGGTGTCGAGGATTCAATCAATCCCGTATGCAATTCCCTTTGTCAATCGGTATGTTACTTGCCCGAGATTCGATCGTCGGTATCCCAATACCTTGTTCAATCTCGTTACCGGCAAGTCTCTTTACTCGTACCGCAATGCATGATCCCGTGACTAACGCCTTAGTCACATTGAGCTCATTATGATGATGCATTACCGAGTGGGCCCAGAGATACCTCTCCGTCACACGGAGTGACAAATCCCAGTCTCGATCCGTGCCAACCCAACAGACACTTTCGGAGATACCCGTAGTGCACCTTTATAGTCACCCAGTTACGTTGTGACGTTTGGCACACCCAAAGCACTCCTACGGTATCCGGGAGTTGCACGATCTCATGGTCTAAGGAAAAGATACTTGACATTGGAAAAGCTCTAGCAAACGAAACTACACGATCTTTTATGCTATGCTTAGGATTGGGTCTTGTCCATCACATCATTCTCCTAATGATGTGATCCCGTTATCAATGACATCCAATGTCCATAGTCAGGAAACCATGACTATCTGTTGATCAACGAGCTAGTCAACTAGAGGCTTACTAGGGACACGTTGTGGTCTATGTATTCACACATGTATTACGATTTCCGGACAATACAATTATAGCATGAATAATAGACAATTACCATGAACAAAGAAATATAATAATAACCATTTATTATTGCCTCTAGGGCATATTTCCAACAGTCTCCCACTTGCACTAGAGTCAATAATCTAGTTACATTGTGATGAATCGAACACCCATTGCGTCCTGGTGTTGATCATGTTTTGCCCTAGGGAGAGGTTTAGTCAACGGATCTGCTACATTCAGGTCCGTGTGTACTTTACAAATATCTATGTCTCCATTTTGAACACTTTCACGAATGGAGTTGAAGCGACGCTTGATATGCCTGGTCTTCCTGTGAAACCTGGGCTCCTTCGCAAGGGCAATAGCTCCAGTGTTGTCACAGAAGAGAGTCATCGGGCCCGACGCATTGGGAATCACCCCTAGGTCGGTAATGAACTCCTTCATCCAGACTGCTTCCTGTGCTGCCTCCGAGGCTGCCATGTACTCCGCTTCACATGTAGATCCCGCCACGACGCTTTGCTTGCAACTGCACCAGCTTACTGCTCCTCCATTCAAAATATACACGTATCCGGTCTGTGACTTCGAGTCATCCAGATCTGTGTCGAAGCTAGCGTCGACGTAACCCTTTACGACGAGCTCTTCGTCACCTCCATAAACGAGAAACATATCCTTAGTCCTCTTCAGGTACTTCAGGATATTCTTGACCGCTGTCCAGTGTTCCTTGCCGGGATTACTTTGGTACCTTCCTACCAAACTTACGGCAAGGTTTACATCAGGTCTGGTACACAGCATGGCATACATAATAGACCCTATGGCCGAGGCATAGGGGATGACACTCATCTCTTCTATATCTTCTGCCGTGGTCGGGCATTGAGCCGTGCTCAATTGCACACCTTGCAATACAGGCAAGAACCCCTTCTTGGACTGATCCATATTGAACTTCTTCAATATCTTGTCAAGGTATGTACTCTGTGAAAGACCAATGAGGCGTCTTGATCTATCTCTATAGATCTTGATGCCTAATATATAAGCAGCTTCTCCAAGGTCCTTCATTGAAAAACACTTATTCAAATAGGCCTTTATACTTTCCAAGAATTCTATATCATTTCCCATCAATAGTATGTCATCCACATATAATATGAGAAATGCTACAGAGCTCCCACTCACTTTCTTGTAAACACAGGCTTCTCCATAAGTCTGTGTAAACCCAAACGCTTTGATCATCTCATCAAAGCGAATGTTCCAACTCCGAGATGCTTGCACCAGCCCATAGATTGAGCGCTGGAGCTTGCATACTTTGTTAGCATTCTTAGGATCGACAAAACCTTCCGGCTGCATCATATACAACTCTTCCTTAAGGAAGCCGTTAAGGAATGCCGTTTTGACGTCCATCTGCCATATCTCATAATCATAGTATGCGGCAATTGCTAACATGATTCGGACGGACTTCAGCTTCGCTACGGGTGAGAAAGTCTCATCGTAGTCAACCCCTTGAACTTGTCGATAACCCTTAGCGACAAGTCGAGCTTTGTAGATGGTCACATTACCATCTGCGTCCGTCTTCTTCTTAAAGATCCATTTGTTTTCTATGGCTCGCCGCTCATCGGGCAAGTCAGTCAAAGTCCATACTTTGTTTTCATACATGGATTCTATCTCGGATTTCATGGCTTCTAGCCATTTGTCGGAATCCGGGCCCGCCATCGCTTCTTCATAGTTCGAAGGTTCACCGTTGTCTAACAACATGATTTCCAGGACAGGGTTGCCGTACCACTCTGGTGCGGAACGTGTCCTTGTGGACCTACGAAGTTCAGTAACTTGATCTGAAGCTTCATGATCATCATCATTAACTTCCTCCCCAGTCGGTGTAGGCACCACAGGAACATTTTCCCGCGCTGCGCTACTTTCCGGTTCGGAAGGGGTGACTATCACCTCATCAAGTTCCACTTTCCTCCCACTCAATTCTTTCGAGAGAAACTCCTTCTCCAGAAAGGACCCGTTCTTGGCAACGAAGATCTTGCCTTCGGATCTGAGGTAGAAGGTATACCCAATAGTTTCCTTAGGGTATCCTATGAAGACGCATTTTTCCGATTTGGGTTCGAGCTTTTCAGGTTGAAGTTTCTTGACATAAGCATCGCATCCCCAAACTTTTAGAAACGACAGCTTAGGTTTCTTCCCAAACCATAATTCATACGGTGTCGTCTCAACGGATTTCGACGGAGCCCTATTTAAAGTGAATGCGGCAGTCTCTAAAGCATAACCCCAAAATGAGAGCGGTAAATCGGTAAGAGACATCATAGATCGCACCATATCCAATAGAGTGCGATTACGACGTTCGGACACACCATTTCTCTGAGGTGTTCCAGGCGGCGTGAGTTGTGAAACTATTCCACATTTCCTTAAGTGTGTACCAAATTCGTGACTTAAATATTCTCCACCACGATCTGATCGTAAGAATTTTATTTTCCTGTCACGTTGATTCTCAACTTCACTCTGAAATTCCTTGAACTTTTCAAAGGTTTCAGACTTGTGTTTCATTAGGTAGACATACCCATATCTACTTAAATCATCAGTGAGAGTGAGAACATAACGATATCCTCCGCGAGCCTCAACACTCATTGGACCGCACACATCGGTATGTATGATTTCCAATAAGTTGGTTGCTCGCTCCATTGTTCCGGAGAACGGAGTCTTGGTCATCTTACCCATGAGGCATGGTTCGCACGTGTCAAATGATTCGTAATCAAGAGACTCCAAAAGTCCATCTGCATGGAGCTTCTTCATGCGCTTGACACCAATGTGACCAAGGCGGCAGTGCCACAAGTATGTGGGACTATCGTTATCAACTTTACATCTTTTGGTATTCACACTATGAACATGTGTAACATCACGTTCGAGATTCATCAAAAATAAACCATTGACCAGCGGGGCATGACCATAAAACATATCTCTCAAATAAATAGAACAACCATTATTCTCGGATTTAAATGAGTAGCCATCTCGAATTAAACGAGATCCAGATACAATGTTCATGCTCAAAGCTGGCACTAAATAACAATTATTGAGGTTTAAAACTAATCCCGTGGGTAGATGCAGAGGTAGCGTGCCGACGGCGATCACATCGACCTTGGAACCATTCCCGACGCGCATCGTCACCTCGTCCTTCGCCAGTCTCCGTTTATTCCGTAGTTCCTGTTTTGAGTTACAAATATGAGCAACCGCACCGGTATCAAATACCCAGGAGCTACTACGAGTACTGGTAAGGTACACATCAATTACTTGTATATCACATATACCTTGGGTGTTGCCGGCCTTCTTCTTGTCCGCTAAGTATTTGGGGCAGTTCCGCTTCCAGTGACCACTTCCCTTGCAATAAAAGCACTCAGTCTCGGGCTTGGGTCCATTCTTTGACTTCTTCCCAGTAACTGGTTTACCGGGCGCGGCAACTCCCTTGCCGTCCTTCTTGAAGTTCTTCTTACCCTTGCCCTTCTTGAACTTAGTGGTTTTATTCACCATCAACACTTGATGTTCTTTTCTGATCTCTACCTCAGCTGATTTCAGCATTGAATATACCTCGGGAATGGTCTTTTCCATCCCCTGCATATTGTAGTTCATCACAAAGCTCTTGTAGCTTGGTGGAAGCGACTGGAGGATTCTGTCAATGACCGCGTCATCCGGGAGATTAACTCCCAGCTGAGACAAGCGGTTGTGCAACCCAGACATTCTGAGTATGTGCTCACTAACAGAACTGTTCTCCTCCATTTTACAGCTGAAGAACTTGTCGGAGACATCATATCTCTCGACCCGGGCATGAGCTTGAAAAACCAGTTTCAGCTCCTCGAACATCTCATATGCTCCATGTTTCTCAAAACGCTTTTGGAGACCCGGTTCTAAGCTGTAAAGCATGCCGCACTGAACGAGGGAGTAATCATCAGCACGCTGCTGCCAAGCGTTCATAACGTCTTGGTTCTCAGGGATTGGTGCTTCACCTAGCGGTGCTTCTAAGACATAATCTTTCTTGGCTGCTATGAGGATGATCCTCAGGTTCCGGACCCAGTCCGTATAGTTGCTGCCATCATCTTTCAGCTTGGTTTTCTCTAGGAACGCGTTGAAATTGAGGACAACGTGGGCCATTTGATCTACAATACATAGTGTAAAGATTTTAGACTAAGTTCATGATAATTAAGTTCATATAATCAAATTATTTAATGAACTCCCACTCAGATAGACATCCCTCTAGTCATCTAAGTGAAACATGATCCGAATTCAACTAGGCCGTGTCCGATCATCACGTGAGACGGACTAGTCAAGATCGGTGAACATCTCCATGTTGATCGTATCTTCTATACGACTCATGCTCGACCTTTCGGTCCTCCGTGTTCCGAGGCCATGTCTGTACATGCTAGGCTCGTCAAGTCAACCTAAGTGTATTGCGTGTGTTCCGAGGCCATGTCTGTACATGCTAGGCTCGTCAACACCCGTTGTATTCGAACGTTAGAATCTATCACACCCGATCATCACGTGGTGCTTCGAAACAACGAACCTTCGCAACGGTGCACAGTTAGGGTGAACACTTTCTTGAAATTATTATAAGGGATCATCTTACTTACTACCGTCGTTCTAAGCAAATAAGATGCAAAAACATGATAAACATCACATGCAATCAAATAGTGACATGATATGGCCAATATCATTATGCTCCTTTGATCTCCATCTTCGGGGCACCATGATCATCTTCGTCACCGGCATGACACCATGATCTCCATCATCATGATCTCCATCATTGTGTCTTCATGAAGTCGTCACGCCAACGATTACTTCTACTTCTATGGCTAACGCGTTTAGCAACAAAGTAAAGTAATTACATGGCGTTATTCAATGACACGCAGGTCATGCAAAATAATAAAGACAACTCCTATGGCTCCTGCCGGTTGTCATACTCATCGACATGCAAGTCGTGATTCCTATTACAAGAATATGATCAATCTCATACATCACATATATCATTCATCACATCTTCTGGCCATATCACATCACATAGCACTTGCTGCAAAAACAAGTTAGACGTCCTCTAATTGTTGTTGCAAGTTTTTACGTGGTTTGTAGGTTTCTAGCAAGAACGTTTCTTACCTACGTATGACCACAACGTGATTTGCCAATTTCTATTTACCCTTCATAAGGACCCTTTTCATCGAATCCGTTCCGACTAAAGTAGGAGAGACAGACACCCGCTAGCCACCTTATGCAACTAGTGCATGTCAGTCGGTGGAACCTGTCTCACGTAAGCGTACGTGTAAGGTCGGTCCGGGCCGCTTCATCCTACAATGCCGCCGAAACAAGAAACGACTAGTAGCGGCAAGAAGAATTGGCAAACTCAACGCCCACAACTGCTTTGTGTTCTACTCGTGCATAGTAACTACGCATAGGCCTGGCTCATGATGCCACTGTTGGGAATCGTAGCATAATTTTAAAATTTTCCTACGCTCACCAAGATGCATCTATGGAGTCTACTAGCAACGAGGGGAAAGGAGTGCATCTACATACCCTTGTAGATCGCGAGCGGAAGCGTTCCAATGAACGTGGATGACGGAGTCGTACTCGCCGTGATCCAAATCACCGATGACCGAGTGCCGAACGGACGGCACCTCCGCGTTCAACACACGTACGGTGCAGCGACGTCTCCTCCTTCTTGATCCAGCAAGGGGGAAGGAGAGGTTGATGGAGATCCAACAGCACGACGGCGTGGTGGTGGATGTAGCGGGTCTCCGGCAGGGCTTCGCCGAGCTTCTGCGAGAGAGAGAGAGAGGTGTTGCAGGGGAGGAGGGAGGCGCCCAAGGCTGTTCTTTGCTGCCCTCCCTCCCCCCCTTTATATAGGCCCCCTGGGGGGTGCGCCGGCCCTGGAGATCAGATCCAAGGGGGGGCGGCGGCCAAGTGGGGGGGAAGGGGTGCCTTGCCCCCCAAGGCATGGGGGGAGGCCCAAGGGGGGCGCCCCAGCCCACTAGGGGCTGGTTCCCTTCCACTTTCAGCCCACGGGGCCCTCCGGGACAGGTGGCCCCACCCGGTGGACCCCCGGGACCCTTCCGGTGGTCCCGGTACAATACCGATAACCCCCGAAACTTTCCCGGTGACCGAAACTGGACTTCCTATATATAATTCTTCACCTCCGGACCATTCCGGAACCTCTCGTGACGTCCGGGATCTCATCCGGGACTCCGAACAACTTTCGGGTTTCCGCATACATATATCTCTACAACCCTAGCGTCACCGGACCTTAAGTGTGTAGACCCTACGGGTTCGGGAGACATGCAGACATGACCGAGACGCCTCTCCGGTCAATAACCAACAGCGGGATCTGGATACCCATGTTGGCTCCCACATGCTCCACGATGATCTCATCGGATGAACCACGGTGTCGAGGATTCAATCAATCCCGTATGCAATTCCCTTTGTCAATCGGTATGTTACTTGCCCGAGATTCGATCGTCGGTATCCCAATACCTTGTTCAATCTCGTTACCGGCAAGTCTCTTTACTCGTACCGCAATGCATGATCCCGTGACTAACGCCTTAGTCACATTGAGCTCATTATGATGATGCATTACCGAGTGGGCCCAGAGATACCTCTCCGTCACACGGAGTGACAAATCCCAGTCTCGATCCGTGCCAACCCAACAGACACTTTCGGAGATACCCGTAGTGCACCTTTATAGTCACCCAGTTACGTTGTGACGTTTGGCACACCCAAAGCACTCCTACGGTATCCGGGAGTTGCACGATCTCATGGTCTAAGGAAAAGATACTTGACATTGGAAAAGCTCTAGCAAACGAAACTACACGATCTTTTATGCTATGCTTAGGATTGGGTCTTGTCCATCACATCATTCTCCTAATGATGTGATCCCGTTATCAATGACATCCAATGTCCATAGTCAGGAAACCATGACTATCTGTTGATCAACGAGCTAGTCAATTAGAGGCTTACTAGGGACACGTTGTGGTCTATGTATTCACACATGTATTACGATTTCCGGACAATACAATTATAGCATGAATGATAGACAATTATCATGAACAAAGAAATATAATAATAACCATTTATTATTGCCTCTAGGGCATATTTCCAACACCAACAGCATGTACCAGCCAACTGCACCTGCCCCAAGGCAGACCTATGCTGCACCTCGCCTACCTACTCCTCCAACTAGGCAGCCAAGGCTTCCAGCACCACCACCCCGAGCTCCTGCTCCCACTCCCAATAATGGTTTGTGCTTCAGGTGTGGTCAACTAGGACACCGTGCTAGAGAATGCAACCAGAACCAGAATCAACTGGCCCTTCCAGCAACTGGCCATGGAAGCAACCAGCCCCGCAGCAACAAGGCCAAGTCTTATGGTCGTGTTCATGCCAACCACGTTGATCTCAACGAAGCTCAAGACCAGCCTGCTACCGTGATGGGTACTCTTCTCATAAATTCCGTACCAGCATCCGTTTTATTTGATACAGGAGCATCCCATTCATTCATATCAGCAGAATTTGCATTCATGCATGGCATTAAATACGAAGAGATGAACACTCCGCTAGTGGTACACACCCCTGCGGGCCAATGTCAAACCTCTATGGTTAGTCACGACGTTCCTGTTGAAATTGAAGGACTGGAATTTCTTGTCTCTCCCATCGTACTGAAGTCCTGTAGCATTGATCTCATTCTGGGAATGAATTGGTTAAAAGCGCATACTGCTTCAATCGTTTGCGCCACTAAGACTGTCCATCTGCTACACCCTTCAGATGACATAGTTACTTACCAAGCTCATCTGGTGCAAAATGCCGAGGCAAGGCTCTATGCATTGAATGCATTGAACGCTGCACCACTCGAGGGCATTGAAAACATTCCCGTCGTGCGTGAATTCCTCGACGTCTTTCCTGAAGAACTTCCAGGGATTCCCCCTATTAGAGCTGTTGAATTCATCATCGACTTGAAACCAGGCACCACTCCTATAGCCAAACGACCCTACAAGATGCCGCCGCATGAACTCCTTGAGCTTAAGGAGGAAATTGACAAATCTCTTCGCAAAGGATTCATTTGCCCAAGTTGCTCTCCTTGGGGAGCACCTTCTCTCTTTGTTAAGAAGAAGGATGGGACAAACCGATTAGTTCAAGACTACCATCCTATAAACCAAGCTACCATTCAGAATAAATACCCTCTTCCTCGGATCAATGATCTGTCTGATCAACTGGCGGGTTCATAAGTGTTCTCTAAGCTAGACTTGAGGTTGGGTTACCACCAGATCCGTGTTCGCGAAGAGGATATCCCAAAGACCGCCTTCATGACTCGATATGGTTCATACGAGTACACCGTCATGTCTTTCGGTTTAACCAATGCTCCAGCCACCTTCTCTCGTCTGATGAACTATATATTCATGGATTACCTCGACAAGTTTGTCATGGTTTATCTGGATGATATCCTGGTATTTTCCAAGAACGAAGAGGAACATGCTGAACATCTTCGTCTTGTGCTGGAAAAGCTACGAGAGCATCAACTATATGCCAAGTTCTCCAAATGTGAATTCCGGCTACCCGAAGTAACCTATCTTGGGCATGTCATCTCTAAGGATGGTATTGCCGTCAACCCTGAACGAGTCCAGGCTATCCTTGATTGGACTCCTCCCAAGAACGTTAAGCAAGTCAGAAGTTTTCTCGGTCTCGCCAGCTATTGCCGTCGATTCGTCGAGAACTTCTCCAAGATCGCCAGGCCTCTGACTAACCTGTTACATAAGGGTGTCAAGTTCCAATGGACAGACAAATGTCAGGAAAGTTTCCAGGCACTCAAAGACAAGTTGACTTCTTCCCCAGTTCTAGCTCCACCTGATACTAAGAAGGACTTCGTCATTTACTGCGACGCTTCCCGTCAAGGATTAGGCTGTGTCCTAATGCAAGACCGCAAAGTGATTGCTTATGCCTCTCGGCAATTGCGCCCTCACGAAGAGAACTACCCAGTTCACGACCTCGAACTTGCTGCTGTCATTCATGCGCTGAAGCAGTGGCGACATTACCTTCTCGGTAATCGTTGCGAGATCTTCACTGACCACCAAAGTCTGAAGTATCTATTTACTCAGCCAGACCTGAACCTCCGTCAGCAGAGATGGATGGAGATTGTTGTAGACTTTGACTTGGGTATTTCCTATATGCCAGGCAAGGCTAATGTAATGGCTGATGCCTTGAGCCGCAAGTCTTACTGCAACCACCTCCAGGTTCACAAAGTTCAGCCCTCACTTGTTGAAGAATTCAGAAAGCTGAACCTCCATATTGTTCCTCCGGGTGCACTCGCTCCCCCTCCTAAGGAGTTTCGCAAGATGAACCTCCGTGTTGTTTCCCAGGGTTCCCTCAATACCCTGGCTGTCGAACCAGATCTCTTGGACTCCATCAAGAGAATACAGGGATATGACTCTGAAGCCCACAAGATTAAGCGCTACCTCGCAGAAGGAAAGCCCTCATTCTTCACTATTGCTGATGATGGCACTTTGTACTTCAAGGGCCGCCTAGTGGTGCCATGTGCAGAGCAAAACCTGGATATGACTCAGGAAGTTATGAAAGAAGCTCATGATACGCCTCTATGTGTCCATCCTGGTAGTACAAAGATGTACCAAGACATCCGTCAGAGATTCTGGTGGTCTAATATGAAGCAAGACATTGCTCGTTATGTTGCTGAGTGTGACGTTTGCCGTCGTATCAAAGCAGAACATCAAAGGCCTGCTGGAACTCTGCAACCTATCTCTATTCCTGAATGGAAATGGGACCATGTTGAGATGGACTTCGTCACTGGATTTCCCAAATCACAGAAAGGTAATGATGCTATTCTTGTCGTCATTGACTGGCTTTCCAAAGTTGCACATTTTCTGGCGGTCAAAGAAACGATCACTGCTAGTCAGCTGGCAACGCTCTATATGTCCAGGATTGTTTCACTCCACGGTATTCCATTGGTTATCAGCTCAGACCGTGGCAGCTTATTCACTTCAAGATTCTGGGCAAGTTTCCAAGAAGCTATGGGAACTCATCTGTCTTTCAGCACTGCCTTTCATCCTCAGTCGCAAGGGCAAGTTGAACGCGTCAACCAAGTTCTCGAAGACATGCTTCGAGCTTGTGTTATTTCCTTCGGCAAGAAATGGGAGGAATCTCTCCCGTATGCTGAGTTCTCTTATAATAATAGCTATCAAGCTAGTATGAAGATGGCCCCTTCGAAGTGTTATATGGGAGAAAGTGTCGAACCCCTCTGAACTCGTCAGAAACTGGGGAACGTCCACTCTTTGGTCCGGATATTACCCAACATGCCGAAGAAAAAGTCCGCATTATTCGTGAGAATCTCAAGACTGCTCAGTCACGTCAGAAGAGTCAGTATGACCGTCATCATAAAGACATGGTCTATCAACCTGGCGAAAAGGCTTATCTTCGAGTCACACCAATGAAGGGTGCTCACCGCTTCGGGGTCAAGGGCAAACTAGCTCCTCGCTATATTGGCCCATTCACTATTCTCGAAAGGCGTGGAAAAGTGGCATACCAACTGGAGCTTCCGCCGAACCTTTCTCAGGTTCATGATGTGTTCCACATGTCACAGCTCCGCCGTTGCTTCAAGGACCCAATCCGAGCAGTGGATCATGAAGTGCTCGAATTGCAGCAGGACCTCTCCTATAAAGAGCATCCGGTCTGCATTCTCGACCAAGCTGAACGCCGCACACGTCAGAAGGCGATCAAGTTCCTCAAAGTCCAGTGGTCGCACCATTCTGAAGATGAAGCCACCTAGGAACGCGAGGATCGCCTGCGTGATGAATACCCCGCACTGTTTCCGTCTACCTCCTAAATCTCGGGACGAGATTTCTTGTAGTGGAGGAGATTTGTAACGCCCGGATAATTAGGCTACAGTAAACTCTCCTGATGATGCCATGTCATCTCTATTCCTGTTCAAATTCAAAAAAATGAATTAGTGACAAACACCCATAGTTTTCAAAAATCAAAACAAAAATGTTCGGTGGGTGCCAAATATTGCACTGGTAATTATGGTGAAGTAAATACATTTTTAGAAAATGTCTAAATACTTAAATTGAGTTAAAACAGAAAAGAAAATAAATAAGAGGAAAAAAATGAAAATAAAACAAAAGGAAACGAACCCCCTCCCTCTTGGACAAGACGGCCCAGCTAATAGCCAGCCAGCCGACCGGCCCAGCCGGCCCGGCCCGCCTCCCCCTGCCGCCTCCTTTCCCTGTTCCCCCGACCTCGGGTCGGAACAGGGGCGCGCTCCCGCCCGACCACCTCGCCGGCACCGACGCCGGGGAGGATAAGGCCGCCACGCCCCCGCCTCCTCGATCCCGCCTCCCACTCGCCCCCACTCTCGCCTTGGTTCCTGCGCCTCTCCCACTCCCCTCCAGATCCACCTCTGTCGCGCCTCACCGAGCGCCGCCGTCGCCATGGCTGCGCCATAGCCGCGGCCACCCCGCGCCTCGCCAGCACGTCCACGAGACGCGCCGTCGTCCTCTACCTCGTCTACGCCTCGCCATCGAGCTCGAGGAGCACCGCACGGTCGGGATCGAGCTCATCCCCATCTTCTCTGTCGCCGGTGACCGCCGTCGTCTCCGGCCACCTCGACGCTCCTAAGCTATCGCAGGCTTTTCGTAGCCGCTCGGTGAGCTCCTCCCTCCCTCCATTCTTCTCCTCGCACTGCGTGAGACTCCCTAGCTAGCTCGTCGTCGTTGCTTTGAGCTCGCCGCTGCAGATCACCTCGCCGTCGTGGCCACCGTGGCCCGAGCTCGCGTCTGAGCTCGTAGCCGAACTCCTGGAGCTCCCAGGAGCCCAACGAGCCCGAGCACGTGCCTCCCCGTGCCTCCTAGCATAGCCTCCGTCGAGGTCCCATAAGCGCGGCTGCCATAGCTCGTCGTCGGTCCCGTTTCTAGCGACCTTTTGGTCTGGCACCACCACCAGTCGACGCGGAACGCTTCCACGGTTCGAACGCAAGTTGTCGCGCGCGGTTTGGTGCTTCGTAGCGTGATCCCGACGATGTCCCGAACGCCACCACCACCTCCACTTGCCGCGGGCGAAGATTCCGGCCGTTACGGCCCGCGCCACCACCACGGTTGGATGCGGCCCAGCCTCACGGTTCGAACGCGCCCGACCACGGCTCAAATGGTGCGCCATAGCGCGATTCCGGCCGTCTCCGGCATTCGGCCGCCGTGGATGGCCTCACCGGCGTTGTTCCGGCGCCGGCGCTGACCTGGCATCGGCGGGGCCCGCCTCTGGGTCGCTGCCCGTGGGCCCCCTGGACTTAAAATGATTTGTTGTTAGCCCACTGCCAATGACAGGTGGGCCCTACTGGTCAGTTTGACCTGGTCAACCATACTGTTGACTGCTGACATCACACATACGTCATGCTGACGTCATCCCATACTGTTCTGGATAATGTTGGATTTAAATAAATAATTAAATTCATAAAATGCTTAAAACTTTAGAAAAACATATAAAATAATTCGTATCTCGGATGAAAATACTTTCTACATGAAAGTTGCTCAGAACGACGAGACGAATCCGGATACGCAGCCCGTTCGTTCACCACACGCCCCTAACATATCGAACACGCAACTTTCCCCCTCCGGTTCATCTCTCCGAAAACGCGAAACGACGGGGATACTTTCCCGGATGTTTCCCCCCTTCGCCGGTATCACCTACTACCGCGATTAGGGCACGCCTAACACCGCCCATTGTCATGTCATGCATCGTCATGCTTATGTTTGCATTGTATTTACTGTTTCTCCCCCCTCTTCTCTCCGGTAGACTACGAGACCGATGCCGCTGCTGGTGCCCCGACCGACTACGTTGTTGATGACCCCTCCTTCTTGCAAGAGCAATCAGGCAAGCCCCCCCCCCCTTGATCACCAGATATTGCCTATTCTTCTCTATACTTCTTGCATTAGAGTAGTGTAGCATGTTACTGCTTTCCGTTAATCCTATCCTGATGCATAGCCTGTCCTTGCTACTACTGTTGTTACCTTTACCTGCAATCCTACATGCTTAGTATAGGATGCTAGTTTTCCATCAGTGGCCCTACATTCTTGTCCGTCTGCTGTGCTATACTATCGGGCCGTGATCACTTGGGCGGTGATCACGGGTATATACTTATATACTCTATACATGATACCTGTGGTGACTAAACTCGGGTCGGCTCGTAGGAGTACCCGCGAGTGGATCTTTGTGGCGGAGCGACAGGGCAGGTTGAGACCGCCTAGGTGAGAGGTGGGCCTGGCCCTGGACGGCGTCCGCGGTTACTTCAAAATAACACGCTTAACGAGTTCTTGGTATTTGATCTGAGTCTGGACATTTGGTCTATACGCACTAACCAACTACGCGGGAACAGTTATGGGCACTCGACGTCGTGGTATCAGCCGAAGCCTTCGTGACGTCAGCGACTGAGCGGCGCGCGCCGGATTGGACTGGAACGCCTACTAGGCTAGGTCTGCTTTCGGCCATGTTCGCAACGTGCAGGTGTGCAATGGGCGATGGGCCCAGACCCCTGCGCCATAGGATTTAGACCGGCGTGTTGACCTCTCTGTTGTGCCTAGGTGGGGCTGCGACGTGTTGATCTTCTGAGGCCGGGCATGACCCAGAAAAGTGTGTCCGGCCAAATGGGATCGAGCGTGTTGGGTTATGTGGTGCACCCCTGTAGGGAAGTTTATCTATTCGAATAGCCGTGTCCCTCGGTAAAAGGACGACCCAGAGTTGTACCTTGACCTTATGACAACTAGAACCGGATACTTAATAAAATACACCCTTCCAAGTGCCAGATACAACCTGGGGATCGCTCTCTAACAGGGCGACGAGGAGGGGATCGCCGGGTAGGATTATGCTATGCGATGCTACTTGGAGGACTTCAATCTACTCTCTTCTACATGCTGCAAGATGGAGGCTGCCAGAAGCATAGTCTTCGACAGGACTAGCTATCCCCCCCTTATTCTGGCATTCTGCAGTTCAGTCCACCGATATGGCCCTTTACACTTATACCCATGCATATGTAGTGTAGCTCCTTGCTTGCGAGTACTTTGGATGAGTACTCACGGTTGCTTTTCTCCCTCTTTTCCCCCTTTCCTCTCTACCTGGTTGTCGCAACCAGATGCTGGAGCCCAGGAGCCAGACGCCACCGTCGACGACGACTCCTACTACACCAGAGGTGCCTACTACCAAGTGCAGCCCGCTGACGACGACCAGGAGTAGATAGGAGGATCCCAGGCAAGAGACATGCGCCTCTTTCGATCTGTATCCCCGTTTGTGCTAGCCTTCTTAAGGCAAACTTGTTTAACTTATGTCTGTACTCAGATATTGTTGCTTCCGCTGACTCGTCTATGATCGAGCACTTGTATTCGAGCCCTCGAAGCCCCTGGCTTGTATTATGATGCTTGTATGACTTATTTATGTTTTAGAGTTGTGTTGTGATATCTTCCCGTGAGTCCCTGATCTTGATCGTACACGTTTGCGTGCATGATTAGTGTACGATTGAATCGGGGGCGTCACATACTGGGAGTTGCCCACTCCTCCTCCATCTAAATATACAGTTAGGTTACATCATATGCATTACAGCAACACAATAGCTAATGAGAGTACCTACTATCAGCAGTAAGCAACAATTACTTATGGGGAGTAACAAATCAGCTAATGGCTGGGCTAATGTGAGTACTAAGAAACACTGCATTTGGCAACAAGTATAAAAAAGAGCACGTGCACACAACAGGAGCATATATTTAGTAAAATTGCACTCCATTGAACTTAATATCGAGCATTCCTAATATGAGAACTACACTAGGGCATATATGACTAACAAATTTACCATAGAAATAACTGAATCACACTTAGCAAACAAGACTCTGCCACTTCCCATGAACACAATCATGTGCATAATCAATAAGGCAAGAAACATACCGGCTCTGCACATGCTAAGAACCTTCTCCCAGTGTATGTTCCTTCAAATGCAACAAGCCTCTCTGATGGCTTCCCATGCTTCTCGCACAACACTATCAGATCTAGCTCAAGACCCTTGTAATCCGGGTCCTCAAGTGAGAAAGGGACCTGCCCAAGCAAAATCAAAGTTACCATCATGTCAGAGGACGAGGACAAAGAAAATCAAACGAAATCCTCATAACAAAGACCACCTACACAGGAAAATCTCCAAATTTTCTAAACCTGACCCTAACCCTAGCCCCAATGAACTGACCTGGTTGAGCCCATCGGTGGAGGTTTCGGAGTACATGTACGGGAGGCTTGAGTGGTCATCACTGCTCTCGTCCTCGAAAACCATGGCTGCGGTGGCGTGGTGTGGCGGTCGGCGGGGGCGGGCGGGGACGCAGGCGGCGGCGAGGGAGAGAGGAGGAGGAAGAAAGCGGAGTGGAGGAGGGAGTGAGTCGGGGAGTGGCTCGGGCCGCACCAGCCGCCCCTAAACGGTGCGACCCAGCCTCGTCCGAGTCAGCGCATGGGCACACACTCACTGGCTAGCGTGGCACCTGACGGGTGGGCCCAACCGTTCAGTTTCCCTGTCAATACGTACAAACAGCAGTTTTAGCCTCTTTTGCAACGCCTCGCCCCAAAGTTGGTAATGACACGTAGAAATTACCAATCTTGGTACCAATCTGCTTCCAATGCCCCAATTGTGGTACTTCTGTGCAATTTACTTCCGGGAATACAACACCACAATAACATCCACTATAGACAATATATGATTACTCCCAAGTGCCCACGTACCCCGTATCCACAGCTCTCCGCTGCCAAGCAAGTTGCCAAGTCCACCACTTGTTGGCGATACTTTCCACAAGCCGAGTACTCGTAGATAGCTTGTTGAACACCCTATCCTCTCCTTCCAGATGCAATTTATGACAAGGATGATGTATGCCTTGAACATCTTCCTAGCGACAAGAGTTGTCGTCGAACTCGCGCTAGTCCACCAGTCCACCAAGGTAACGTTGGCCTGGCCTAGCCAACATGTTTATTCTTTAGGGGAGTTCATTACAGTTTTGGTACATGAACTTGTACTTGATGTAGAAACTCATACATAAACTTGAAAACTGACACAAATCGATCCTATAACTTGCGTTTTTGGTACGTTGGAGTATATTTTAGTCAACTACCGTAACTATCATTTAAACTCTGAAGGCCTGCTGGCCTACCTCCATACCTGCATGTGGGTCCCACCTGTTAGTAACAAAGAAAGAATTACAAATCTATATTTATATCTATACCTCTATACCTGCATGAGGGCTTGCCGGTTTTGAATGCTTGCCGGTTTGAGTGAAAGGCTTGCTGGTTTGAGTGAAAAGCTTGCCGGTTTGAGTGAAAATCCAACGAGAAGTTGAAGATGGGCACAAAAATATTATCTAGATGACCTCGGATGGAAAAGTGTTCTGCACAGAAGTTGTGCGTGTTGCCGAAAAGGTCAACTTTTCTTTTGGAGTCATCATAATGTGAGATAGTATACGTCCTGCAAAGTTTCTACAAGACTCGGGCAGTCCAGAAAACTGCATGACTGAGTTTGAGTGGAAGTTAAAGATGGCCCCGTAGGGTTTTGAAGATGGCCTTGAATCGAAAAACGTCCAACATTAAAGTTGTTCATATCATCAAAAGAGTTAAGTTTTCTTTTGGTCTAATCTTCATCCGAGGTCGTTTCTGGCCTGTGAGGTCCAAAAATGAACTGCGGTCTCAGATTTACCTAAATTCGAATTCGGTTTATTTTGGAAAGATTTGGACGGGATTCCACTTGTACTGGAAGTACAGCTGCCACATAAATATATAAGAGGTGACGGCCGATTGAACAACACACAATCGACATATCAATATAGTACTTTTTCATGTTCATCTACTTTTTATCTCTGTCCCTTGTATTTTGCTTCTCGTTCTTCTTTCGTTCTTCATCTTGGAGGGCAGTGATCCATGAGGTCCTAGGGGCGATCAGGTCAACCTAGCGGCCCATAGCCACCGCACGTCTAGACGGGGTCCCTCCCGGGCATGTGGGGTTTCGGGTCATCAAAAGCACCTCCCAGATTGCTTGCGTACCGCGCTTCCAGACGGGTCTCCTTCGACGTGATCGACGGTGCATCATCCACAGCGTCAAGGGTACACGGCGACGTGTTCATGTGCGAACAATGCTTTAGCCATTACCTTGTCCAGGTCGGCATATGGACACTTAGTTGCTAAGATTGAAGAAAACATTGGCTGTTAGAGAGTTTGTTCCTTTGAAGGTTAGCAGGGAACAAAATAGGGTAGCACATCAATTGGCATATTAATGCCCTCAGCGCTCTCGAGCTCCACCTCCATAAACTATGCCTCTGGAGACCCAGGAAGTGAAGTTGTCCGCCTCCACATTGCCGCTAAACGACTAATCGGATGCCGATGCTGAGCCCACCAAGCTTGATGTCGACGGGAGGGGGGAGCGGTGGCCTTCCTGGGAAACTAGCGACGGCGACCAACCGTGCACTACTCTTCCTCGCTGCGACGGCGCCAGCAGACGTGCCGGCTTTGTAGTCGTCACGGCGGGGAGCGGCCTCGACAATGCCTTCCTCCTCGTTGTCGGTATTGCCGAACACCGCTTCGCCCGCGTCGTTGCACTCCTTGTAGGCTGCCACCCGCTGGCGGTACCGCCAGCGAGTGAGGCGGCTCTCGCGGGCGGAGCGGTAGGATTCGAGCAGCGCCTCCTACTCCGCCAAGTCCGCGTCCGACGCGACAGCCCTGCCGGTGGCGAGCTGCTCCTCTGCTTGCACATGCTCCTGAAGGAGGTGGTGGTTGTAGGCGGCGTCGACCTGCGCCTCCCAGAACTGCTCTTTCTCCATCATGTGCATGTAATGGGCACGGGCCTCGCTGATGGTCATGGTGCAATGCATCGGCGAGGGTGGCGCGGAGGAGGATGGCGCTGGTTTATCGTCGGCAGCTTCCTCCATTGAGACCTCGTCGTCCTCTGACTGCCTGCCTGCCGGCAGCAATGGCAGCCATCTCCTTCTTCTGATATGACGCCGGCCCATCCAAGAGAGCTTTGGTGGGGGAGAAATCCATGGTGGAGTTGTGCAGAGAGGCGGCGGATGACTGGGACTATGACCAGGGCAGTGGTTTATATAGCAATGGTAGGCGGCAGAGGGATGAACATGTTGCGCCGAAGGAGACACCTCGGCAACCGCGTGCCATCACTATGGGCGGCTGACGGACGGACGGGCAGTCGTCGTATCGTTTGAACGCGCAGTAGTCCCTACACTCGGAAGCGGCGCGGGCGGCGCTCTCTCGGCCGGTGCACCGCTTCAATGCCGGCGCCAGTGAGCGGTTGCGTCCGCTCTGGCCGGGCATGAATGCAGGCACTCATGCTCTGAAGCGGCGCTGGCCGAAAAGGCGATGGGAAGGGGAGGGGTTTTGAGTGGGCCAGGGCGGTCAAAAGAGGACTTGGGAGCGGTCCAGACTCCCGCAAAACCCTCCCACGTTTGTCTCTGATTTACGGGAGAAAACACGTCCGAACCACGCCGCGGACAGATACATGACCGATGATGGCTTTCGCTGCCCGGGCAACGTGTGGTCCGGACCATGCTAGAGAATTACAGGTAGGTGTTGGAGCATGCTTCTGGCAAGAAGTGGAAAAAGAACTTTTGTTGCACTAAAATAATAAAGTACCAAATTACCAATCGTGCACCATGATGACTTTCGCTAAATAATCAGTAGTGATTAGGGACCGATGTTCCATTCTTAACTTTCCTGATTTAACACAGTCGTAACAATTCTGTGTGGACGTACGGAGCATTTTTTTTTCAAAACTCATTTGACTCAGGAAAGTGCAACTTTATTTTATAAGCATTGCAACGTACAACTGCGTAAAAAAAAATGCAAGTTTCGTTTTTTGCGGGGTAAAAAAATGCAAGTTACAGGCATGAAATTGCACATTCCCAAATCGATTGTAATTTAAGAAATGAAACTTGTAATTTCCAAACATTCAGAATTTGGGAACAGATCTGAATGATCTGATTGCCGTTTGATCCGAATTCCACGCGCGTGCCATCCG
Source organism: Triticum aestivum (assembly GCF_018294505.1). Lineage (NCBI taxonomy): Eukaryota > Viridiplantae > Streptophyta > Magnoliopsida > Poales > Poaceae > Triticum > Triticum aestivum. The sequence continues at coordinate 99,017,581 of NC_057799.1, forward strand.
CTTATAACTTCTCACTCGACCCACTTCTCACGCACTCAAAAATTTCATGCAGAAAAAAAGAAGCACGCGCTCAAAAATTTCATGCAGAAAAAAAGAAGCACCCACTAGGTATTGAGCCATTGACCTACTCATTAAGGTCAGGTGCGCTACCACCTGGGCTAAGCTTGTTTTTGTGTTACTAAATCAGGTTAGCTAACTTTTATACTCTATTTGAGAGCGGTAAAAATAGCAATGCTTTTAACGAGCCACCCAACACTAACTTATGTATAATAATCATGGTAATTTACACACGCTGACTTGATAACTTACGTACTTACCATGGTAACTTTTTCCGGGGGGGAAAGTAGTTGAAACATACCCCGATAACTTTTATGTAAATTTGCTGGTGACTTACACGTGTACCTGATAACTCGCCTACAAGCATCATGGAAATACTGGGAGATCATCAAAGAATCTTTGTTATTAAAATATAAGATCCGCTAAATTACACGTTCACCCCGCTGTAATCTTTTTTACATGATTTTTTTATACAACGTACCCTTGTTTCGTGTGAATGGCGCATGGTAATTTAGACATCGCAGACCTGATAACTTATATACCAACACTGCGTTAATCTTTTCTTCACCAAAAAAAGTTGATGAAACATACCCCTAATAACTTATGTGTAAATAACATGGTAATATACATACCGTAGACCTGATAACTTATGTAACTCAAGTCTGGTAACTCTGATGGGGGGGGGGGGGGGTGAGTTTGTTAAAAGATACAACGTTAACTTCTGTGTAATTACCATGGTAATTTATGCACGCTGACCTGATAACTATCGTACCCTTAGCATGGTAACTTTGACCCGGGGGAGGGGGAAGTAGTTAGAACATACCTTGATAACTTATGTGTAATTATCATGATAATTTACACACCGTACACCTGATAACTTATGTGTAAGTAGCATGATAATATACACACAATAGAGATGATGACACACATACAAACCATAACATTTTGTTCAAGGAAAAAAGAATTGAAATACATACACCTGATAATTTTTATGTAAATAGCATGCTAATATATACACAACACTGTTGATAAACTCATGTACAAACACCACAGCACAGCAAACGCCTAAACGAGCCTGGCCTGGCATGAACCGCAATGTTCCGTTTTATAAGTGGGCCATGCAGCGTCGACATGTGGACCTCACCTTGCGGCCCAAACTATCATGCCAATAATACAAAACTTATCATGTTGTTTACAGTGAGATTACTGGGGTATGCTTCAGTTGCAAGTTCATCAACGACTCGCAATTGGGGCTCGACCTTTTAATTTCTCAGTCGCAAGTCCAACATCAACTGGTAACTGGGCCCCTACCCTTTTTTGTCTCATCCCAAGTCCATCCACGACTCACAACTATGGCACATCCTTTTTTGTCCTAGTTGTAAGTCCACCTTTGACTCACAACTCGGGTCCGACTTTTTATGTCCCAGTTGCAAATCCACCCTCGACTAGCAACTCAGATATGGCCTTTTTTTGTCCCAATTGCAAGTCCACCCTCGACTCGCAACTGGGACCCAACATTTTTTTCTTCTAATTTTAAGTCCACCCTCGACTAGCTAGGAACTGTCCTCCAACCTTTTTTGTCCCAGTTGTAATTCTATGCTTGACTTGTAACTGACATTTGACCTTCTTTGTCTCAATTGTGAGTCCACCCTTTTTTCACAACTCGGGTCCGACCTTTTTTTCCCAGTTGCAAGTCCACCCTCGACTCGCAACAAGGATCCGACATTTCCCCCCAGTTGCAATCCCACTCTCGACTTGCATCTGGGCCCTGATATTTTTTTGTCCTAGTTGCAGGTCCACCCTCAACTTGCAACTGGGGCTAGCATTTTTTTGTCCCAGGTGCAAGTCCACCATTGACTCGCAACTCGGATCCAAACTTTTTTCCCCAGCGGCAAGTTCACTCTCCACTCAAAACTTGGGTCTGACCTTTTTTTATCCAAATTGCAAGTCCACCCTCGACTTGCAACTGGGGTCCAACCTTTTTTGTTTGAATAGCAAGTCCATTGTCGACTCGCAACTAGGGACCGGTCTTTTTTAGTCCCAATTACAAATCCACCCTCGACTCGCAACTGAAGACCGACCTTTTTTATCCCAGTTGGAAGTCCACCCTCAATTCGAACTGGGGCCTAAGGTTTTTTGTTCGAGTTGCAAGTCAACCCTCGACTCGCAACAGGGGCCCAATTTTTTTGTCCCAGTTGCAAGTCCAAACTCGACCCGCAACTGGGACACGACCTTTTTTAATCCCAATTCTGAGTCCACCCTACACTCGCAACTAGCGTTCGACTTTCTTTTCACCCAGTTGCAAGGCAGCCCTCGACTACGAGCAAACCCCAGATGAGCAGACCCAAGTAGCTAGGATACGTTTCTTTTGTTTTGTCTTCTTTTCTTCATGTTTGCTGTTTTTTTTCTTTTATCATTTATTCTTCACGGGTTTTTCTCTCATTTTAATTTTTCTATTTTTCAAAAGTCAATCTCTCTTTTTCATTTATCTATTTTTTTATTCTTCTTTTGTGTAAATTCACAAGTTCCAAAATTCATAAATTTGTTCATTTTTCCAGAATAGTTCATGTCTATCAATTTTTTTGAAATTTCAAAATGTATTCATGTTTTTCAAAAATTGTTCGCAAGTTATATAATGTTACTCTTTTTTCAAACAAGTTCAAATGTTAGAAACAATATTTCATGTTTCCAAAAATTGTTTGCAACTTTCAAAAATTATTCAACTTTTTGAAAAAGTGTATTCATTTAAAAAAATCATGTTTTCAGAAAATGTTTTGAAGTTTGTAAAATATTCTTCTTTCCAAAAAAATGTTTCTAAATTTTAAAAATTTGTTCTCATTTTTGCGAAAGTATATCTCAATTTTTCAAAAATTGTTTGAACCAATCAAATAATCACAATTTCAATTTCTTGTGTTCGATTTCGAGCGGGCGCATTTTCTTTTTTGCAATTTTTATGCTGCACTATCCACCATCGTGCCATGCTTGTTAATGGGCTAGCCTAGTCGGGGGCTCCTTGTGCGGCGCATGACTGTCAGACACAAAGCCCAGCATTGCACAACCAAACAAAAAAACTGAGACAAAGATGTCCAAGAGAAATAAAAGACTGCAATTAATGTCGGGAGGAGGTTTGTGGGCTAGTTGCATGTCCATGTTTACAAAATCCAAAAATATTCATATTTTTCGTTTTCCTTTATAAAAAATCATGAATGTTTTCTTAAATTATTAACTTCTTAAAAATCCTGAGTTTTTTTCAAAATCATGTTTTTTTAGAAAATTAAAAATATTGGTGATTATTTTATTGGAGGGGACGAGCACGACATTACATTTGCCTGTTTTTGGTGCCATTTGTTGCTCTGCTGCAGCAGGAAGGTGATGAATTGCTGCTGCTCCTGGTGGCGATGGTAGAGCTGCACGGTCCTTCAAAGCTGGTGGCGCTCAAACCTGCTCCATCGTACCTAGAAAAAGGGAACTGATTAGCCTGAATCATGATTAATTAAATAAAAAAATAAAAACAAACAAACAAACCCACAAGGCGGGATGGACTTGTTTAGGGATTAAATGACGATGATGACATATTTAGATGTGAGGTATTATATAACATCTAGATGTAACATAGATTTACCTACTGAAATAATCAGTTCACGCATCTTGCATATGGGTTGTTAGCGAGCTTTGCATGTGATCGCGATGCTGCAACGCGCTTCGTGCGCTCGGTCTCGCGGGATGAGATCATTCGGATCTCTACCTATAATCCGAATGTTTGATATAACAGTGCTCTAAGAAAATCTCAGCCAACTAAAACGGTTTTCCTTAACGTATATCTGGATGCCACACTTGGTAAAATTAACAGAAATGACAACTGCAAACCGGTATAGTACACACTTAAATCATGCTGGCAGCTTCGTGGATCCCAAGTCCCAGTGAAAGAAATGTCCTTCCAATCATCCTTCATCCCTGTCATTGCCGTACACGACTCAATGACAGGGAATGAGCGCACGCATTGTCAACCTGTTCGAGCTGTAAGATTATGCTCTCCGTGCATGTTCTTGCTTGACTTTGCTCTCCAAGATAATGCAAACAAACATTCTTCCACGGGAGAACATTTGTCATGGTCCTCACCCATCGTCCTTCAAGTTCTTTAGAGCATCTCCAACACGGACACTCAAATAGCCGTAACTGGACCAAGCTGTCTAAACGTAGTTTACTATTCAATATGAATCCGTATTTGCCAGGGGACACGTCCGCGAGCCCGAATTCTTGCGAACCAAAGGCAAGTTTGCAGGCGTCCGGAGCGCCACGACATAGGCATCTGACAACGCAGTCCCACTCAAACCATCTCCCGCAACCGCACCCTCTCCCGTGCGATCATACCTCCACTCCCTGCTCCGCATTCATGTCGGCCCCAAGCAGACGGGACCGGTCGCTGGAGCTGGCATTGAAGTGGTGTGCCGGCCGAGAGCACCGCACGCGCTGCGTCTGCTTGGGCTCCGCGCTTGTTCAATGCAAGAGCGGCCTGACCGGGTGGTGGTGACATCTACCACATTTAAGCCAGCTGCGCGTCCTTTTGCCTACCGACAAACATGCATGGCGGCCGAGAAACCCACTCCAGTGCCCGCATTGAAATAGCTCGCTGGTTAGCCTGGTCCGCACCTTCTATTTAAGTGTGGCCGTGCACGACACAATCGACCACACAACCTCCGCTTCCCTTGCTACTTCATGCACGTCCAACACAATGACGAGGAGCTCTAGTGCGTTGTTATTGACGCTCTCGACGGAGCCAAAGATCGAGTTGGCCGACCTGGCGGCCGGCTAGCAGACATGTCTTACGTGATAGATAGAGACCAAACTGCCAGCGAGCTCGCCGAAGGACAGCCCATAGGATGGCGGCCAGATGATGAAGGAGGCATCCGATGACGAGCCCACGACCGCGCAGGCGCACTACAAGGTCATCATGATGGAGGAGCAGCCAGCATCGCCGATCTCCACGTTCCGGATACTATAGGAGGAGCATATGTACAACCCGCGACTCCTTGAGCAGCAGTGGCTTGCATAGGGACAGCTCCGCGGTGAGCTGGCAACTAAGGGAAACTGTCGTGACCATGGCAGCAGAAAATCTGGCCTTCGTGGATGAGCAGCGGGCGATGTACGAGTCCATGTGTTGCGCCCGCGACATCCGCCGCGAGCGATGGAGGTTGCGTGTCATGGAGGACTATGATGCCTGTCTGTGGATATCAAGGCGAAGGCGGACACGGAGGTGGCTCAACGATCACAGACGGAAAAGCTGTTGGCGATGTCAGCAGCTCTGTGTTGTTCACATCACTCGCATCGTTCACGCCGGGCTACAATGACCATGAGGCTGGCCTATCCATGTTGATCGTCGACCACACATTCACCATCAACGTCCACAGCGAGATAACAGACTTCGGTAGGAAACAGACGTGGGCACATCCGTGTTCCATGTCATATGTCTTACTTTTTCTGGCCGAACATGTGGAAGAACATGATGTGGAACACGGATGTCTCCACCGCTGGCGAAGAGTTGGTATAGGAACTTCTGCTATGTTAAAAAGTGTCATGTCCGCTTTTGTTTAATGAAATATGTCGAACTTTTCATGAATTTTGTCCGGTTTAAATGACAATCGTTTGGATTGCATGAAATTTGTCTTATTTGTTTAAGTCACATTTGATATCAGTGTGGATTGCGTTAAATAACCGGCTCCCATATTAAAGTCCGTGAATGCATCCGCGGATGAATACAATGTCAAACAAAGAATAGTGTTGGAGATGCCCTTAGAGAGAATAGGGCAGATGGTTAAGATTGCCGGGTTGGCCCTAGTAGCGTTATTTGGCTGAGTGGCATGAATGTGCCAAACGGCGCAAGTGCCCATGCCACATGTATACTAAGCAAATACAAGTGCCCATGCCACATGTAGACTAAGCAAATAATTTTTAACACAGTAAAATTGTATACGCTCACTCGCATACATATGTACATACACTCATCTCTATAAAGGCACACATACTATTCATATGAGCATCTCCGACTAAGGTGACACAACATCTTAAGATTGATGAAGTCGTCACAGACGTCTCGTAGTCAATAAGAAGGTTTGCTCCCATTGAATGACCATCGTCAGAAAGCCTGAAATAAACTCAGGACAATGCAAGCACCAGTACCATGTTTAGGACTTAAACCCCGATGGGCTGGTTGTAGCACAAGGAATCTAAACATCAGACCTACGCTCAATTCATAACTAAGTACATATTCGCATGTAGGAACCCAATTCAATTGTTACATGTCCATCTTCATGTTAGTATCCGCTAGTTCTTCACCAGAGCAACCTTGCGTCATCATTCATGCCCACTTCAGCTAGCCGAAGAATCTCCAACTCCTTTCCCACCTGTCTTGAATTGGGACACTCTCGAGTATAGTGTCCTAACTCCTAACAATTATAGCAACAAACTTTACATATGCCGTTAAAAAAAACTGGCATCTGCATCCTTACGATGCATATATTCATTTTTATTAAAGTTGATGCAAGGCAGTAAGGCCGAAAGACATCAACAAACGGAGTACAAAACTTAGACAACCAGGGTAGAACCATGACAATATATGAATATAGCGCCTACGACTAATTCGATTTTTTCCGCAATAACACCTTCAAGAAGGAATAGCCACCGTCACATGTCCAGCCAGAAACGACAATGACAAGAATTTTTATCCTGTTTACCGACACCAACCAATGAAGGTCAGCACATCCACATGTCGCTTCTCACGTCGAACTTATAGTACATCCGCTTATCTCTTTCTTTGGCTTATCTCTTTCTTTGGTACCAGAGGCAACAAGTAGTAGCAAACCGGCAACTACGAGGGCTTTTGCCAGCAAATGACAGCTAGGTGAGTTATTTACCTATAGTATATCGATAAACTGTGTAATTGAACGTTGATCGTGTTGGTTTCAATCATGTTTGTTTAATGACATAATTGGCTAGTGCCTAGAGAGTTATTTGGTATTGTATCATATGTTTTTAGTACTTCTATGATCTACGAAACATTAGTGCGTATACTGCATATGATCTTTATCCAAATATATGATACTTGTGGTGTTTGATAGACCGAGTAAGTTTTAGCTTACGGCATGCCTAGGCTTTGGCAATTCTCTAGTTCTGTCATCGGCCGTTTGTTTGATGAGTGCCTGCTTTGTTACACTCGGCAAAGGACTTTGAAGAGTGCAAAACAAACAGGACGCGTCGAGGGAGCGGCCGTTGGCTCCCTAGCGGTCCCGAGCGGCCTCCTAAATATGGTAAGTTTCTGTCCCCACTCAATCCTAAAAAGGAAAAAAGGGAAAGGACAACCCCCACCGCACAGAAAACACCAGGTCCCCAGCGCCCCACTCCACTACTGAACCCACGTGATTCTGCCCCCACCTTTTCTCTTCCTCGTTCCTGGTCTCACCAATCACCCACACACACCAACCCATCTCCTGCTGCTTCGCCCACCATCTTCTTACCCTCGAAAGAAGTAACTACGAACACGCCATGGGAGCCTTCCCTATCTCAGAAGCTGTCAGGGAAGATCTGTCAAGGTGAAGACCAAGAAGATGTGATCTATGTAGTTTTTGAGGGGGAAAAGAGAAGGAAGGAAGTGGGAAGTACCAGGCTGCTGTAGATCTTCAACTTGAAAAAAGGAGGAACCAAGGTGACATGTTCCTCTTCTTCTTCAGCTTGAATTCAACTTCTCCAATTCATCTTCATGTTGACTGCAACTGCTCCACAAATAGTTCAGCCAAACTTGTGCAAAAACACACATAAAACCCCAGGAACACACAAACATGGAATTTCATATTGTGTGACTTTTCTTTTGGTTGCGACCAACTATTTCAGGTAATCCAGCCAACTTTTGTTTCATATTGTGCAACACACACACACACAGAGGAAACCAGTGAACATCCTGCTGTAAAAAAGAAGAAAATGTAACATATATAGGCCATATGTTCTAGTTTGTTGCACCTAGTCTACTAGATATATCTATAATGCACTAATGTTTTAGTTCAAAAGGCAAACAATGGCTAAAAAAGAGAGACAAAGTAGCAGATTGCTTATTGGTGATCACTTCTTCTGTGCAAAATTTGTTTGTTAGAAGCTCATCCATCCAGCTCCTGGTTGGTAGACAAAAACAAAACAAAAAGAAGATGTGTTACTGCTTGTAAGATTGTTGATGCATAAAAAACAAAAACTTCATGAGAAAACATGGGACCCCATGTTGTATGTCATCTTGGTCAAAATTGGCAGAATACCCTATCTGGAACTATGGAAAAACATAAAAAATGTATGTGGCGGCAAACCTGACAACATATTGGAACTAGATAGATTTGTGGTGTGCAACTTATGGTTTTCTTCTGTGCAACTTAAAAAAGAATTGTGCAACTGACAGAACTAGTTTGGATGTTTGACTTGAATAAAAATACTTTCAGATTTGTGTCTATTGTGTGCCAGCTGGAATAGAACTTGTGTGAAAAGCTTGAATACAGAAGAAGAAGAAATGTAATACAACAGCAAAAAAAAACATCATGTGTTTTATTTGTGCAATCTGTGGGTGCATCTGTGCAACTGATTAGACCCATGTGTGCAACTGAGAGAATTTATTTGGATGTTTAGTTTGATAGAAAAGGTGCTGCCAAAATTTGATTTGTTTATTTCAAACTCATGCTGATTTGTTTGTTTGTTCCCTCTTCCACTACCTTTGAGAGAAAAATGTATAAGCCTTTGTGCAACTACCATGGGTTGTTGTGCCAGACTGGTATGCCTAGTTGTAAAACTGCCAGAACAAACATGTGCAAGTTAAAAAAGGAGATGTATTCAAAAACAAAAGAAGGGGAGCAAAAAGGTCTACTCACTTGTAGCTTGACAAACACACCATACCCCTTCAAGTCCATCTTAATGACTGTGACGATTAGATTGCTATTCCATGACATTGGTTGGATGGGGAAAATTACTTACACACACCTCTAACTGACATAATTAAGAAAAGAAATTTGTTAGGTCTGTCTAATTGAAATAGTGAATTTTAAAAGATGATAGCTAATATCAGGTTCATGTGCAACTATGCCTTATATGGATGCCAACTACTATAAGGTTCATGTGCAACTACAAACTGTAGGGATGCCAACTTGAATCAGTTTCGTGTATGAAAGAAACTTGCATGATATATGGAGCCAACTACTATGAGGTTCGTGTGCAATTACAACCGCTAGAGATACCAACAAAATATGTGAATATGGAAAAACAAGATAATTAAACTGCCAACTAAGTATGGCCGTATTGTGCAACTTCCTCATACTCTTAACCAAGTAGGGATGCTACAATGGCCACTAGTACTACAAAAATGACTAAATTGGATAAACTGCAGGAACTGAAATTGAATGTCATGCCTCTCTCTTGGATGCCCTGCTGTTTCAAGCACTAGTTATGCAAGCCTACTACTAATGCAAAATCATGTACAGAAAAAATCGAAAAAGAAATTGAAATATTGGCAACGGCTTGTGTGAATTACCCATAAACAACCTCTGGTATGCAACTTCTACATAATTTAACTACGATCACTAGAGGAATTTAGTTACAGCCACGAAAAACGAGAACCAAATCATGTAGCATCAGCAAAATGCAAAAAATCATCATCGGCAGCAGGCGTATCATATAATCGGCAAAATGTCATTGATTATTCAGTTAACAATGAGAGCAAACCAACTGAGCATCCGTGTGGTATGCTACTACAAAAACAGTGTGTGCAATTTGACAGCAATGCAAGCCAACTGAGCATACATGTATGTGCAAAAAATACACCCCATACTGAACATGCTTTGGGCAGTGTAGTCGACTACCTGAAGGTTCCTGTGCAACTAAAGAACCTGACTAGCCAACTATGTACTCCTCTGCGTGCAACTTCACCGGACCCGTCTAAAAAACAACTAAAATTGGACAACTTATGCAATGCAGTCAATCCCCTGACAACTAGCACTTCACCGGAGTCCCGTGCAAACACAGAAATGGAACATCGCCCACCCCCGGTGACTCACTCCTGCAGCAACCCCGAGCAGCCGTTGTTGCCGCGCGTGGTTCCTCACTGTCATCGCCACGCGCGGCAGCAACTTTCCATCCTCCCGTCGCCCCCTCTGCATCCTATCATAGCGCCCGACAACAGCTCTGCATCCTCATGCCGCGCCAACTTATCATATGTGTGTGCAACTAGTCCTGCCAACTAAACATCAATGTGTGTGCAACTAGACTACATTGCAGGCCAACTGAGCATATGTGTGTGTGCAACTAATCCTGCCAACTAAACTGTGTGTGCAACTAGACTACATTGCAGGCCAACTGAGCATATGTGTGTGCAACTAGTACTGCCAACTAAACATCAATGTGTATCAAACTAGAATACATTGCATGCCAATTGAGAATATGTGTGTGCAACCAGTCCTGCCAGTTAATCATCAATGTGTGTCTAGACTACATTGCAGGCCAACTGAGCATATGTGCGTGCAACTAGTCCTACCAACTAAACATCAATGCATGTGCAACTAGACTACATTGCAGGCAAACTGAGTATATGTGTCTGCAAAAACACCTAGAGTGCATGAACATGCTTTTATGCAATGCATTCAACTTCCCTACCGTTTTTGTGCAACTACATAATCTAACTAGCCAACTACGTAATGCTCTCCGTGCAGCTACCCAGATCTGTCGAGGAAACACATAGGGCGCACCACCACCTAGAATCTCGTCATGTAGTCCCGACGCAACACACGCCGGGACCGAAGCAAGAAACCCATCCCTATGCCCCACCTACCCACCACATCCACCGCGACTAGAACCTTGTCGGAAACCGCAGCTGCAGACGCGAAACGCCAAGATGTGAAACCACAAAACCCGGACCACCACCCCTGAATCATCTCCTTCCCATTCATCTTTGATTTTCCTTGCTACAGCAAATCAATACTTTTTGAGAAAAAAAAAGAACTCTGAACTTTCAAATAGATATGCTTCTAAACTCATCTTTGAGACAACATTCAGGATAAATTGATGCGGGATACTGTTATGTCCCAATTCGACAATTCCTAAACAAACTGATAATCATAATTGTCTATCTACTATTGCCTACGAAAAATGCCCCAGTGATTCAAACACAGTGTCCATAATTGCCTCTCAATCCTTTCTACAATTCCCAGTACATGGCCGAACTGCCCAACAAATTTGATGGGGAAAAATTTCTCTTGTGTACCAATCCCCCTTGCTCTCCCACGTCTTCTCCACACCTCCCCGCTGAATCATCTCCCGGACAACGGAAGCAACACACATGGCTACATCGATACTCAAGTGAAGGAGAGAACCACATGAACAAGTAGTTCGAAAGGGGGCAAACCTTGCGACTTCCAGTCTTGCACGCTGCCGATGCACAATCAGTTATCTCCCGCACCACGCGGAGTCGCCTCTCACACGCCGCGGTCGCACAAGCTCGCGTCGCACCACCGCCTCCTGCTACATGAGGGTCGCGTGAGCTGTCAATGTCAAGCGACTTATCTCCCTCACCATGGGGGCGCCCTTCGACAGCGAGCGAAGTCCTGCTCCTCCCTCGCCGTGCTTGCAGATGCTGAGCCGCTCAGCTCTGTTAGCTCGCCGGATCCAAGATCCACTGTCGCCGGCACCACGCCGCCGCGCCGACCCGTGTCGCTGTGGACGGATGGGGAGAAGGGATAAGAGAGGGGTGTGTGTGTGGGACAAATCTTCAGAAGGGTGGGGAATGGACGCCGACCACGAAACGACAGAAATCTACTAGTCGGTGCGCATCGCATCAAAATCCTACGGCTCACGGCCGGCCGGTCGATGACGCGAAATAGTGCGCGTGCATTTTTTTAGAATTTAGGAAACAAAAAACAACTAAGCAAACTTGCCTTCGCAGGAAGGAGTGTCCAGCTGAGTCACCTGTGTAAGTGCTCCGACGAAAAGAACTCGACAAATACGTCGGCAAGATGATTTTTCTCGTTGCGTAGTGCCGCTGGCACTAGGCAATGATGGTGACTCCGGCAGTGTCGCAACTTCACTGTCTTATATAAACAGTTCTTCCAATTCTATTGAAGAGATTTTATTTACAATTGTTATTTGATTCAGAAAAGTGCAACTTTACTTTCATAAAAAAATGTAATTTCCAACTGGATGAGGAAAAAAAAGCAAGTTACACCAACTTACACTTTTCTGAATCGGTTGTAATCTATGAAAAAGACCCACTTCGGTACACCTCCACCATAGTAAATGTATAAAGGGAAATATGGTCTTTGGCAAATTGTACCCACTCTCATATGTATGGTGGGTCGCCCACCGGGACGTACACGCCGTACATATTTTCTGTTAAACTTGAACAAAGAATGCGGGCAATGTGATTAGAAGTCATGACCTCTTCGTTCAGAGAGAACCTCACTAACGAACTAGGATATCTTAACACTCGTGCCTATTTTTTTCTTCTTTTTTTCCTTTTCTTATTGTCCAGTTCGCGGAAGCCCTCGGTTTTGTTGGGCCAGCCCATTCTCGAACCAGTCTTTTTCCAATTATTATTTTCCTGTTTCTCTTTTGTTTCCTTTTCATTTTCTTCATTTCTTTTTTAAAAAATGCTCACACTTGTAGAAATTTGTTCAAAATTTCAAAAAGAAACACGTTTTCATATTTTTTTCATAAAATACAAAAATTCTTATTTTCAGAAAATTGTAAATTAGTTTCCAAAATATGTTCATGTCTTTCAAAATTGCTTAGAATGTCACAACACGAACGTTTTTTTTAAATAGCGAACAAAATTTCCAACAAAAACATTTTTATTTTTTGAACATTTTCTGAAAATGCTAACTAATTTGGGATTTCAAAACAACTAAAAAATAAGAACAAAAATTTGGACTCAGTTTTTTAATTTCCTTAAACGTATTTTTGTATGAGTAGAATTTATTTTGAAAATAGAAGATTTTAAAAATCCCGAACAAATTTTGAAAGCGCAAACTTGGAGATCACACGAGAAAGTTACCCAGGTTCGGGCCTCCTTGGAGGAGTAACACCCTACGTCCTACTTCTTTATATTCATGGTGGAGTACCTCGTGCGAGGGTTACAATGAGGGGGTGATATATGGTTACTGGGAGTATGTTTCTACAAGAGTAGATGGATCTCGCTAACCCCTAGCCCCGCCTTATGTATACGTCAGGGTTAGGGTTTACATGAATCTAACCGACCTTGAGCCGCCCCCTTGCTTGGCTTGCACTCCAGAATGATCCCTGAGCTCGTTCTAGGCGTCTGGCTCCCTCTAACCGTCGATCCACTTCAAGCCTTGTGGACCCCGTGGTTGGCCTATTTTCGGGCTTCCCTTAAGAAAGCAAAGGCTTATAAGGATATGAGATACTCTATTGAAACTTTGGTTTAATGGCATTGGTGAATGTTGTGAAGGGGTCCCACTCAGCATTTCCACCTTGTATGGCCATGAAGCATATTATTGTCGTTGTAAAGGTTAGGAAGTTGAGGTAATTCGAGGTGATAGTAAAAGCCTCTCTACATCGTCTTTGCAATTGATAGGGAAATAACGTAGAACCCTTGATGAGGCCGCATCCACTGGGAAACCCTTAATTTCCATAGTGAGAACCAGAATGGGACACTACAGTAGTGATGTGCGCGGTATGAAGTCTACCTCGAGTAGAACGTATTGTGTACCCGGATTCGCCCAATTACAAACATCAATAGTGGCTCAAGTATCCAACCTAGAACTATGCAATAGCATATGTTACGCCAGACACATACCAATGGGCCCTGTGAACACTTCAATCCTCTTGTTGGTTTCATCGCTTTATTTCTCGTTGTGCTCTTTTAATTCTTTTGTGTTATTTACATTAATTCACACTCTACTCAATATCATTACAAGCTTCTACCTGTATTTTGCTCTGTGTATACAACTACCTTGCAAGCATATTCTATAAGTTTATATAAGGGACAAAGCCCAATTGCTATGCTCCATGTGTGATTGATACTCTTACTTGAAAAAGGCTACACTAAACCCTATGGAAGTTCCTTGTGGTGAGTGAATGGGCAATCGTGGTGGCAACCACGGGGCCGACCGCGGCGCTCATCGCGGGCCGGCGCTCCGGTCGTCGGCGCTCTCCCATCGCGGCGGGAGCCGGTTCTGGGCCCTTGCGGGCTCGGACTCCAACGACTCCGACGAGGAGGAGGCGAGGGACGGCGGCGGATCTGGGGCGGAGGCTTATTCCTCGACGCCAAGCGACAAGGTTTGCGAGGTTCTGGGAGCCGGTTACTCAGAGGAGGAGGTGGCCGGCTTCGTAGACGGGATTGTTCCGGCGAACAATCAGGCTTGGGACGGGTTGGGCAAATCGGATGCGGTGGAGGTTCTCCGGCGAGTGGTGCATCGACAGACAGCACCGACGGCGATCCGTCCTTGGAAGGGACCTTTACCCAAGGTACATCTTCCATCCATTACTCTTGGCGGTTTTTGTGGTTCTTGGAAAGTTGTGAGGGATCTACGGAGGCGATCTCGGCCGACGGTGGCGGTGTCGCCGGCGAGCACTCGCGATGCAATCTAGGCGGTGCGTGATGCCCGTTTGAAATCACTATTGGTCCAAGATGGGCCTGACTTGGCTTGTGTGGGCCGGGGCGCAACAGAAACTGGGCAAGTGGCCCAGGTTGCGACCCCAGCCACCGTTTCGACGTCTATGGGTGATTGTGTACGTGATCGTGGCTATCCTGAGGAGGTTCATCACGTTCGCGATCCTCCTAGGGTTCTGGTGATTGCGTGGCCTGGCTTCCTATCGATTGGAACCGGGCGGGCTCGGCGAGTCTCTCCTTCGAGCGCTCCCCCGAAGCCTCCTTCCGGCGAGGCTGCTATGGCGGGGCGAGGCCATTCGCTGCCGGCCAAGCCACCCCCGGCCCCTGCACCGACAATGCAGCAGGAGGTGCTGCTTGCGGGCCAGGTCGCCGGGCGGGGCGGCTCACTTGCTGCCGGGCGGGGCGGGGCCCATGTTGCCGGGCAACCGGGCAACCAGGCGGCCGGGCGTGGTGGTGCCCCTGTTGCTGGGAGAGGAGGCGCTCATGGCACCAGGCGAGGCGGAGGCCCTGGTCGGGAGGGGATGGCCGGTGGCACTGTTCGGGACAACAATGCTGGTGGATACAGATACAACCGGTATGGCCAGTGGGGAGACGATGGTTACGATGCGTACGGCGAGGGTCAGCACCGTGGTTCTTCATCTGGTGGTGGACGTGGTTTTGGTTGGAACAATGGCAAGGGACCGCGGCGCGACTTCCAAGGACCTCCTGGCAATTTCATCGAGGGGGTCGCCGATCCAACCAACCGATCTAACCGAGGACCTCATCATGCTTTCCGTGGTGGGAGAGGTGGGGGGCGGCGCCCGCCTCCACCGAGGCCTCCTCTGCCGCCGGTTGACACGGCGGTGGTAGCTAATGTTGTGCCTTCTGGGCAGGCCCCCTCTCCAGTGCTTCCCGAGGTGGCCGTAGAAACAGTCCGGGATTTGGCTGCTATAACCATTCCGGGGACAAGCACCGGAGTTGATAAAGTTGGTGATGACGCTGCTGAAATGGTTTCGGATAAACGTAATGGTGAAAAGCTATCTAAGTGGGCTATTAAGAAGAAGAAGTTACCTTGCTATAGATGTGGAGAGCCAGGACATTTTGTGGCCGAATGTACCACAGAATTGTGTGATTACTGCTGTAGATCGCAGCATAAGTCTGGCGACTGCCCACTTCTTTCTGGCCCCAAGCCGGTTGTCATCATTTATGGAGTCTGTTGTCAGGAACTTATGTTTTTTGAGTCACCGGATGTGGTACCTTCGACGCATGTGCATGAGAGTTCTTTTCCCGCGGTCGTCAAGGTTACTAATGGGAGTTTGACTGAGGCACAGATTGTGCGGCAGCTGTAGGATCTTGTCCCAGGTAATCACCAGTGGGACCTTGTCAAGTTGGAGACCCAGACTTACAAGGTTGATTTTCCCACTAAGGAGGACCAGCTTCATATCCTCTAATGGGGCATGTGCAGAGTACAGAGTACGATATTGTCCTTACATTTGATGAGTGGAAGGAGAAGGAGCCTGAGGGTACACCTTTGGAGAAGGTATGGGTTCTCTTCTATGGTGCACCACGCAAATATATTAATCACTTCCTGGTAGCTTGGAGCTTGGGCTCTCTCTTTGGGAAGACGGAACAGGTGGACATGCCTTTCACTCGGGCACATGGTGCAGCGAGACTGCTTGTCAGTGTTGCCAGTTTGGAGTTTGTTCCAGATGTGGTCAAGTGAACACATGTCGGCGTCACTTATGTGCTTGAGCTTGAGATTGACGGCTAAGGGGCCGGATTCGCTGTCTGATAAGGCAGATAAGTCTGCTACGGGGCCGTCTGGATCCTCGACTCCGATGAACTAGCTTCGTTTTGGATCTTTTGATGCGCTTTCTGCGCCTAGCCGTCTTTGGAGTATCCGAGTGGAGACAGACAATCCGGTGGAACTTGAGTTACCGCCGGCTTTGGCTTCTGGAAGTGTGTCTCCGACGATACCTGGATCCCCGGGGACTGACTTCGGGATGAGGGTACGTCCTGAGATGGAGTTTGTTTAGTTTACAGAGATATGCTGCGAGGGTGGTGAGGATCATGGGCAGGAGGCCCTTCGATCCCCCATTGTTCTCGATCGGGATGGTGCTTTTCTGCGGATGAGGAGTCCGGAGACGCCGTGTGACGCGGCGGATGTTCTAGACACACATGGTGGTGCTGGTCCGGGAGGGGGATGTGGGCAGGAGGCCCCCACCCTTGCCTCTCCCATACTGGACGCGACGCGCGCCGGAGGAGCTGCCGGATCGGGAGGGGGCGCGGGCAGGTGGCCTCCACCCCTCCCTCTCCCCGGCCGTCCCTGGAGGGGCCGGCCTTTGCCTGGGTCCCGGATGCAGGTCTAGGACTGAGATCGCCGGGCGTACCGAGCCCTGTGTAGGTGATGGCTGGGGGTGCTTCGCCGGTGATGCCGACGCAGGGCACCCCTCCGGCTGATTCAACTCAGTTGAGCCCTGTTGGGGGTCGGGCAGGAGGCCTCACCCCGAATGGGGTCACTCGGGACGACATCATCGCTTTTGGTGGGATTTCGGATCCTGTCTCTGCTGGTCGACGGATGAGCTGTCGCCTCCAGGATCAGCCGGATGTGGATGACATGCAGCTACGGTGCGCCATGCGGGCGGCCAAGCTTCATGATATTGAGGTCACTACTGGTATTTCAGTCAACACTTCCAATTCAATCTTGCATTTTTCTAATAATGAGATTATCCATAACGCAAATCAGTTGGGAGTTTCTTTGGGTAGCAACGATGTTGAAGTTGCTAAGTCCGTTAATGATCTCTTGGATCTTAAAGCGGAGCGCGCTTTAGAGATGATTAGAAACCTAGCGGCTGTTAAACCTATGAACGATTCTGACATAGATGCTTTGGGGATAAATGTGCTTGATAGATTTTGTGCAGATCTGCCACCCTCTCTTCCTGAGAATGAGGAGGATGAATACTCCACTGTTGGGGAACGTAGTAATTTCAAAATATTTCCTACGCACACACAAGATCATGGTGATGCATAGCAACAAAAGGGGAGAGTGTCGTTTACATACCCTCGTAGACCGTAAGCGGAAGCGTTATGACAACGCGGTTGATGTAGTCGTACGTCTTCACGATCCGACCGATCCAAGTAGCGAACGCACGGCACCTCCGAGTTCTGCACACGTTCAGCTCGGTGACGTCCCACGAACTCACGATCCAGCAGAGCTTCGCGGGAGAGTTCTGTCACCACGACGGCGTGATGACGGTGATGATGATGCTACCGACGCAGGGCTTCGCCTAAGCACCGCTACGATATGACCGAGGTGGATTACGGTGGAGGGGGGCACCGCACACGGCTAAAAGATCAACTGATCAACTTGTGTGTCCATGGGGTGCCCCCTCCCCCGTATATAAAGGAGTGGGGGAGGGGGAGGGCCGGCCCTCTACTATGGCGCGCCCTAGGGAGTCCTACTCCCACCGGGAGTAGGATTCCTCCCCTTCCAAGTAGTAGGAGTAGAAGAGAAGGAAGGGGAAGAGAGAAGAGAAGGAAGGAGGGGGTGCCGCCCCACCCCCTAGTCCAATTCGGACTAGGCCTTGGGGGGCGCGCAGCCTGCCCTGGGCAGCCCCTCTCTCTCCCCTAAAGGCCAATAAGGCACATATACTCCCTGGCGAATTCCCGTAACTCTCCGGTACTCCGAAAAATACCCGAATCACTCGGAACCTTTCCGATGTCCGAATATAGTCGCCCAATATATCGATCTTTACATCTCGACCATTTCAAGACTCCTCGTCGTATCCTCGATATCATCCGGGACTCCGAACTACCTTCGGTACATCAAAACACATAAACTCATAATACCGATCGTCACCGGACGTTAAGCGTGCGGACCCTACGGGTTCAAGAACTATGTAGACATGACCGAGACTCATCTCCGGTCAATAACCAATAGCGGAACTTGGATGCTCATATTGGCTCCCACATATTCTACGAAGATCTTTATCGGTCAAACCGCATAACAGCATACGCTGTTCCCTTTGTCATCGGTATGTTACTTGCCCGACATTCGATCGTCGGTATCTCAATACCTAGTTCAATCTCGTTACCGGCAAGTCTCTTTACTCGTTCCGTAATGCATCATCCCGCAACTAACTCATTAGTCACATTGCTTGCAAGGATGACAGTGATGTGCATTACCGAGAGGGCCCAGAGATACCTCTCCGACAATCGGAGTGACAAATCCTAATCTTGATCTATGCCAACTCAACAAGTACCATCGGAGACACCTATAGAGCACCTTTATAATCACCCAGTTACGTTGTGACGTTTGGTAACATGTATAAGTCATGAAGAAAGCAATAGCAATAAACTAAACGATCAAGTGCTAAGCTAACGGAATGGGTCAAGTCAATCACATCATTCTCTAATGATGTGATCCCGTTAATCAAATGACAACTCATGTCTATGGCTAGGAAACTTAACCATCTTTGATTCAATGAGCTAGTCAAGTAGAGGCATACTAGTGACACTCTGTTTGTCTATGTATCCCACACATGTACTAACTTTCCGGTTAATACAATTCTAGCATGAATAATAAACATTTATCATGAAATAAGGAAATAAATAATAACTTTATTTTGCCTCCAGGGCATATTTCCTTCATCCACGTCCCCAAGAGATTCCATTATTGCTGAGTCCCAGGTGGAGGTGTCCACCGAGCTCGGTCGTGGGGACCGGGTAGAGGACCAAAACAGACCTAAACGCAAGTGGAATCATAGGATTTATCCGGCGTCGGCCGTGCATAGAAGTGCTAGGATCCGAACCACTAAGAAATTTCATGATGACATATGAAAGGAATTTTTTGGAATAGCAGAGGTCTTAAGGACTTGGCTAAAAGAAGGTTTTTAGTGGATGCCTTTATAGAACACAAATTGGATTTTATTGCCCTTTCAGAAACTGGAAGGGACAATTTCACCCCCCAATTCCTTAGTACTCTATCGGGAGGGGTCGACTTTGATTGGCATTGTCTACCTCCAAGAGGAACATCTAGTGGGATCTTACTTGGGGTTAATTGTGATTCATTGGAAGTTAGGAATGTGGTAATGGGAGACTTTGCGGTTAAGTTTCGGGTTCGGTCAAAGGCCGATGGGTTTAATTGGGCTTTGGTGGCGGTGTATGGAGCCGCGCAACCAGAACTCAAACCAGACTTTTTGGCGGATTTAGTACGTATTTGTGGTAATGAGCAACTCCCCATCCTGATTGGGGGTGATTTTAACATTATTCGTAGACGGAAGGAAAAAAACAATGATAACTTTGACAGCAAATGGTCGTTTATGTTTAATACAATTATTGAAAGTTTAGACCTTTGAGAGATTGAGCTTTCTGGTAGAAAGTTCACTTGGGCCAACACATCATAGGTCCTGACCTTTGAGAAGCTGGACCGGGTCCTAGCGAGCGTCGAATGGGAACAGAAGTTTCCCCTTGTGACGCTCCAAGCGCTCTCTCGCGCAATCTCCGATCATACCCCTCTGTTGGTTGACTCGGGAGAGGCAACGCACGTGGGGAACAAGAGTATGTTTTCTTTTGAATCAGTGTGGTTTGAAAGAGAAGGGTTTTTGGATCTAATAGCAAGAGAATGGGCTAAAGATTCAGGAGGGAGAACGAGTGTTGAGCGATGGCAAAATAAGATCAGGCATTTGAGGCAATTCTTGCGGGGCTGGGCTAAACATCTGAGTGGGATATATAAGGCAGAGAAGGAAAGGCTCCTTTTACTTATTCAATCCCTATATTTAAAAGCTGAGTCCTCCAAATTAGATACCAGAGAACTGGAAGGCGGAGTTAAGATTGAAAGAACTGCTCCGTGAAGAGGAATTGAAGTAGGCGTTGCGAGCTAAAGTTCACAAAATCGTTCAAGGGGATGATAACACGCAATTCTTCCACATGATTGCGAATGGCAAGCACCGAAATAAGAGAATCTTTCAGCTTGAGCAAGATGAGGGAACGATTTTAGGGCAGGAGAACCTTAAAGAATATATTACCAATTACTACAGGCAGCTGTTTGGGCCTCCTGAGGACAATTGTGTTTCTTTGGATGAGTTGAAGGTTGAGGATGTTCCTCAGCTTGCAGTTAACGAGAACGACATTTTGACATCTCCTTTTTCGGAGAAAGAGGTGTTTGATGCAATCTCCCAAATGAAAAATAATAAAGCTCCAGGTCCGGATGGTTCCCTGGCGGAGTTTTATAAAAAGTGCTGGCACATCATTAAGGGGGACTTGCACCCAATGTTCCAGGATTTTTTCTTGGGACAGTTGCAGTTGTTCCACTTGAATTTTGGCACTATCACTCTTCTTCCTAAGAAAACAGAGGCTGTGAGGATTGAGCAATTTAGGACGATCTGTCTTCTTAACGTTAGCTTTAAGATCTTTACCAAAGTTGGGACTAATAGGCTTACACAGATTGCGCATTCTGTGGTGCAGCCGTCCCAAACTGCTTTCATGCCGGACAAGAACATCCTAGAAGGGGTTTTGGTTCTGCATGAAACCCTCCATGAAATCCACACGAAAAAACTAGATGGGGTGGTTTTCAAAGTGGATTTTGAGAAGGCATACGACAAGGTAAAATGGTCATTCCTTCAGCAGGCTTTGCGTATGAAAGGATTCGATCAGGCCTGGAGAGATCAGGTAGACTCGATCACGCAAAAAGGGAGTGTTGGAATCAGGGTTAACGATGACATAGGTCATTATTTCCAGACACACAAGGGTCTGCGACAAGGAGATCCGATGTCGCCGATTCTGTTCAACATTGTCGTTGACATGTTGACTATCCTAATAGAAAGGGCCAAGGAAGATGGTCAGGTAGGTGGCCTCGCCCCACATTTAGTTGAAGGGGGAGTGTCTATCCTATAGTACGCTGATGATACTATTATCTTTATGGAGCATGATCTGGCTAAAGCTAGAAACATGAAGTGTAACATCCCAAATTTTCAATTTGGAATGCTATGCATTAGATCATCATTGCATATTATATTTTATTGCATTTTGGCTTGATCCTAGAAATTCTACGCAACTCAAGGACCCACGGAGAGACTTGGAAATTTCGTTATTTTCATATTTGAGTTTTTCTCAAATTTTAAAAAGAGGATCGTTTGATTTTAATTATTTTCTCTTCGAATATTTCTTTTATAAAAATAAAAGAGAGAGGATCAAATGACTTCCTCAAAATAAAGAAATATTGGAGATTGAATATTAAAATCAAATAAGAATTTTATTCGGAGTTTTATCGCTATTTTATTTGAATTAGAAAAAATATGCGTTTTTAAAAATTGCATTAGAGTCCCAAATAAATGTTCACCTTGTCTCTTACATTTTTAGAGGATGGGGAAAATTTATTTCAGGATTTTTGGAGTCCGTTTAGTATTTCTTTTATTCGTTTTTCTGCGCGGAATAATTTAGAAAAAAGGAAACCGACTTTGGGCCGTATCCGCCCGGGACTCCGCCCGGGGAGGCTTTATAAGCCGCGAGGCCGAGGCCGCAGCCCACCAGCCCGACCCCGCCAAACCCTAGCCGCCGCGCAGCCCCGCTGCCGCCGCCTGCGCCGCGCGCCGTCGCCGCCGCCGCCCCGCCGCCACGCGCCGCCGCGCGATCCGCCGCCGGAGCCGCCCGTCACCGCCGCCGTTCGCCGGGCCTCGCCGGTGGTAGCCGCCGCCGCCTCGGTTTTCGCGAGAAAACCGATAGTTTTTTTTCAAAACCCTAGATGCGTTTTATTTATTTATTTTAGATTGTTTTTTTCGGTTTAGTTATTTAGCGAACGCCCGTTCGTTCGTTCGTTCGTTCGTTTTAACGAACGTTTTCACCGTTTAGCCATAGACAGCGAACGTTCGTTCGTTAGTCTGTTTGTCAGTTTTTCTTTTTCTCGGATTTTCCGCGATTATTTTCGATCGCGACTGATCCGATTTTCGTTTTAGTTTATGTTTTCGCTCGTTTATCGGAATCAGGCGATTCAAGCGCCTAGAGTTTCGTCTCGAAGCCCTCTTTCTGTTTAATCAACTTAAACAAGTTTTTGCTACTGTAAAATTTGACTTTAGTCCAGATTAGTAAACGAAGCTTGTTTCTTTCGCAGTTTGACTTTCGTTGCTTTGTTTGATTTGATTCTTTTTGCAAACCAGAGTTCTTAAGTTGAACTTTCTGGTTAGATCTCTTATTTGCGTTTACTCGTGCCCTTGCTTGATTGCTTATTGTATGCTTGTTTGTTTGTGATAGAGTACCTGGAGTGCGAAGCGTGCTACTACGAGTCTCTAGGTTTCACGGATTATCAGCAAGGCAAGTAACAGTTTGATCATACCTCCTTACTACCCAGTTTTATTGCATTAGATCAATCCTCAAACAATTGCATTGTTAGGACCTGATTAAATTGTGGGTTTGGGAAGTAGTTGAGGTAGTACCTATTCACCTGTTTATTATCAAACCTTTGGGAGTTACTTCTATGGTACTTATATTACTATGCTATGCTCGTAGACGTGGATTTGGGTTTGAGCGCATTCATGATAAATGTGAGAATTGTTAATTAATGGTTAACTTAAGGTGGCAACTTTAATACACATCTGGGTGGATTGAGGCACCTGGGGAACCCAGTGTCGTGTGTATTTTTGGAAATCCCGGGGTACCGTGTGATTCTCCTATGGACTGCCACCCAGGCTCAAAGGGATCATAAGATTATTCATGCTGGAAACTTCCGTGTGCAGCCACATGCCATTATGGGCTCTGGCATAGTTGAGTAAGTTGTGGGAAACCTTTCCATGATGGGCTAGCAGATGTAGGGGATTGTAGGTGTACAGGCCTATCTATCGGTTAAGGGGACCTCTTCGGAAAGACCGTGTCTCGGTCATCCGTTTCTCAAACATTATGTAGTGCGAGAAATCAAACGGAGGAGATCGAGTCTTGTGGGGAAAAGTGCACAAACCTCTGCAGAGTGTACAAACTAATCATGGTTAGCCGTGTCCCCGGTTATGCACATCTTGAGTATCTAGTTCTTGGATTATCATGTGGATCTCATCACTCTTAATATAAATTTGATTGGGTTATTAATTACTTTTAATTGGGATTGAGATGGGGTTTACCATTCTCAATGTTTTTCAACAAACTTTGTAGTTAAATAAAATATATTCCTTTGCAGTAGGGAAAAATTGGCTTTCTGCAAAACATATTAACCATACAGCCTCCACCAGCCATATATGCATGTAGTGATAGCTTTATTCTGTTCATTACTCTTTTGTGTTGCCTTGCCAGCATATTCCATGTGCTGACCCGTTTTCGGGCTGCAACGTATCATGTTGCAGACTTTTCAGACGACGAGTAAGGAGCCTTAGGTCGTGGTCTTTCACTCAGTGATGCCGTTGGAGTTGATGGACTCACTTTATCTTCCAAGCCTTCCGCTTTTATCGTATTAGATGGCCTTAAGCCATATTTATTGTAATAAGTTCTCTTTTGAGACATTTGTTGTAATAAGTGTGTGATTGCTACTCTGTTATAAATCCTTCAAGTATTGTGCGTGTCAGCATACCGATCCAGGGATGACACTGATACACAGAGATCAGACTGTTTGAGGTCTGGTCGCTACAAGATGGTATCAGAGCACACGCTGACTGTAGGACACGACCACTAAGCTAAAGCCCTAGATCACTACTCTCTTCTCATTTCTAACTCCTCTCCCTTTTCTACTCTTTAGGATGGCGGATGCAAGGATCAAGTTCACGCAACCGGATGAAGACACCCCTTTTGGACGCCACTTGAAGGAAGTTACTAGGTACGTGAACATCGGAATACCAAGCTTCACCGGGACTTACAAGGCCACTTTACCAGAAGAGGAGCGATGGATGATTCAAGTTCAATTTCCAGGAAGGACATTCACGCCAATCACTAAGCCCATAGAGTTTTCCTTTGATGCACCAACCTGGAGTCTAGGAAAGAATATGGCAGCCCACATCACCATGGGACACATTGGAGAAGTTTAACACGAGGATCTCAAGGATACTATCTACCAGATTTGTGGGCGCCGAGATGAGCAATGGGAGATGATCAGCACCAGGAAGGATAGATCGATTGCAGCTTTCATACAGGAGTTAAACCAGCACATTCGACGCCAGGAGAACCAGATGTGCGCAGGCATGACAGATTTGAAGAAGGCAATGACAAGGATCATGGAGCTGGAGGAAGAACTCAAGGCTACCCGCAAAGATTATGAGGAGGAAATCGTCGTACTAGTGGAGAAGAATGACGACCTGACGAGGAAGATCGGAGTATTCATGGGAGATCCCGCGCCAGGAGGAGAAGATGACGGTTGCACTTACCCAGAGAACTACATCATCATCGACGACACCGACTCGGACCCCGACGATAGCGATGATGACTATGTTCATGAAGCTGGAGCAGATATCATGGAGTCCTCGACCGATCAATTTTTCTAGTCGACCACCATATCAGTAGTAGCATTCCACCATGTATATAGTATAGTCCGAGCATTTTTGTAACGATAGTTCTAGACCGATTGTATGCCCTTGTCTGATTGATTGAGTGATATGATTGTGTTTGCCTCATGTGCATATGGGTAGTGTTTTCTCCCAGACCTCATTCTATTCTATTTCCTTACCTTTTCTAAACCCAGCAGATGCCTCCGAGACGCGATAATGGATTTGCTTTTCCACCGGAGCTCACTCAGTTGATCCAGCAGCAGAATGCATTGATGTAGATACTAGTCCAGAATCAGAATGAGGGGAACAACAACAACATCAACAACCCACCACCACCACCACCACTTGTTGATCATTTAGCCCGTTTTCTAAGGCTGAATCCGCCGGTGTTCTCCAGTAGCACCGAGCCGATAGTTGCAGATGATTGGCTCCACAAGATTGAAAGGGAGTTGACCACTACAGGATGCACAGATGCGGAGAGAGTGCGTTTTGCCGCACATCAGCTTGATGGACCCGCGACATCATGGTGGGAGAATTTCACAGTCACCTACCCCATCGACACTGTTACATGGGACCAGTTCCAGAAGGCTTTTCGCACTGCCCATGTATCAACAGGAGCTATGGCCATGAAGAAGCATGAGTTTCACAACTTACGCCAAGGAGGGCGCACCGTTGGCCAGTATGTGGATGACTTCAGTAAGCTAGCACGTTATGCTCCAGATGACGTCGCTACGGATGCAGCTAAGCAGGCGAAATTTCTGGAAGGACTGAATGATGAGCTGAGCATGCAGTTGATGGTGGCAAATTTCAATAACTACCAGGAGTTGGCAGATAGAGCTCTCATGATTGAAGGGAAGCAGCAGCAGATTGACAACCGCAAGAGGAAGTATGGACAAGGGAAGTATAATTCTGGAGCTCAATAGAGACCCCGTTTTCCCCCAAACTCGGGAGGACCCCTTCAACATAACCATGGAGGTCACAATCACACTGGAGGGAGTTCGCATAATCATAGTGGTCCAAAGATTGGGAATGGTAATGGAGGAAGCAACGGACAGAACCGTTCCAACCCGGCAACGCCCGCCAAGAAAGATCTAAGCCACGTTACTTGCTACAAGTGGCAGAAGACTGGACATTACGCCAATGAATGTCCTGAAGCTAAGAATGGAAACGGCAATGGAAGCTCTGGGAAGAAGCCCAACCCTTTCAACAGGGGACAAGTGAACCACGTTAACGTGGAGGAGGTTGAAGCCCAACCAGATGCAGTAATAGGTAAGTTTTTGTTAAGTCATTTACTGCAGTCGTACTTTTTGATACTGGTGCATCACATTCATACATATCAAGGGGATTTTTGGATAAGAATAAAATGCCCACCAAAGTTCTTAGTACACCTATGTTAGTGAGGTCGCCAGGAGCAGAGTATATGGCAAGCCAGGGATGTTTTCAGATGCCATTGACCATAGGTAGGCATGTTTTCCCCTCAGATCTGATAATTTTGGAGTCACAAGGTTTGAATGTGATTCTGGGTATGGATTGGCTATCGATGTATGGAGGAAACAACGATTGCGCCAACAAGTCAATTTTGCTCACCACCCCAGAAGGAAGAAGGATCAAGTATGTATCCCGACATGTGCCGAATAGGACTCAAGTAAATTCCTTATCAGGAGTTGTACAGGAGGAAGTACCAGTGGTGAAGGATTTCCCGGATGTATTTCCAGAAGAGTTGCCAGGCATGCCACTGGATAGAGACATTGAGTTTTTGATTGAGCTTTTGCCACGCACAGGGCCAATATCTAAAAGACCGTACAGAATGCCCGCAAAGGATTTGGAGGAAATTAAGAAGCAGATTAAGGAGTTACTGGATAAAGGTTATATCCGCCCAAGTTCGTCACCTTGGGGATCGCCAGTGCTTCTAGTGGAGAAGAAGGATGGATCATTGAGGATTGATAACCCACAAGTATAGGGGATCGCAACAGTTTTCGAGGGTAGAGTATTCAACCCAAATTTATTGATTCGACACAAGGGGAGCCAAAGAATATTCTCAAGTATTAGCAGTTGAGTTGTCAATTCAACCACACCTGGATAACTTAGTATCTGCAGCAAAGTATTTAGTAGCAAAGTAGTATGATAGTAGTGGTAACGGTAACAAAAGTAATATTTTTGGTGTTTTGTAGTGATTGTAACAGTAGCAACGGGAAAGTAAATAAGCGAAGAACAATATGTGAAAAGCTCGTAGGCATTGGATCGGTGATGGAGAATTATGCCGGATGCGGTTCATCATGTAACAATCATAACATAGGGTGACACAGAACTAGCTCCAATTCATCAATGTAATGTAGGCATGTATTCCGAATATAGTCATACGTGCTTATGGAAAAGAACTTGCATGACATCTTTTGTCCTACCCTCCCGTGGCAGCGGGGTCCTAATGGAAATAAGGGATATTAAGGCCTCCTTTTAATAGAGTACCGGAACAAAGCATTAGCACATAGTGAATACATGAACTCCTCAAACTATGGTCATCACCGGGAGTGGTCCCGATTATTGTCACTTCGGGGTTGCCGGATCATAACACATAGTAGGTGACTATAGACTTGCAAGATAGGATCAAGAACTCACATATATTCATGAAAACATAATAGGTTCAGATCTGAAATCATGGCACTCGGGCCCTAGTGACAAGCATTAAGCATAGCAAAGTCATAGCAACATCAATCTCAGAACATAGTGGATACTAGGGATCAAACCCTAAGAAAACTAACTCGATTACATGATAGATCTCATCCAAATCATCCAACCCATCACCGTCCAGCAAGCCTACGATGGAATTACTCACGCACGGCGGTGAGCATCATGAAATTGGTGATGGAGGATGGTTGATGATGACGATGGCGATGAATCCCCCTCTCCGGAGCCCCGAACGGACTCCAGATCAGCCCTCCCGAGAGGTTTTAGGGCTTGGCGGCGGCTCCGTATCGTAAAACGCGATGAATCCTTCTCTTTGATTTTTTTCTCCCGGAAAGTGAATATATGGAGTTGGAGTTGAGGTCGGTGGAGCTTCAGGGGGCCCACGAGGCAGGGGGGCGCGCCCTAGGGGGCAGGCGTGCCCTCCACCCTCGTGGACAGGGTGTGGGCCCCCTGGTCTTCATCTTTTGCAAGGATTTTTTATTATTTCCAAATAGACGTTCCGTGAAGTTTTAGGTCATTCCGAGAACTTTTGTTTCTGCACATAAATAACACCATGGCAATTCTGCTGAAAACAACGTCAGTCCAGGTTAGTTCCATTCAAATCAGGCAAGTTAGAGTCCAAAACAAGGGCAAAAGTGTTTGGAAAAGTAGATACAACGGAGACGTATAACCTCCCCCAAGCTTAAACCTTTGCTTGTCCTCAAGCAATTCAGTTGACAAACTGAAAGTGATAAAGAAAAACTTTTACAAACTCTGTTTGCTCTTGTTGTTGTAAATATGTAAAGCCAGCATTCAAGTTTTCAGCAAAGATTATGACTAACCACATTCACAATAACTCTTAGGTCTCATGTTTACTCATATCAATGGCATAATCAACTAGCGAGCGATAATAATAAAACTCGAATGACAACACTTTCTCAAAACAATCATAATATGATATAACAGGATGGTATCTCGCTAGCCCTTTCTGAGACCGCAAAACATAAATGCAGAGCACCTTTAAAGATCGAAGACTGACTAGACATTGTAATTCATGGTAAAAGAGATCCAATCATAGTCATACCCAATATAAATTAATAGTAATGAGTGCAAATGACAGCTGCGCTCTCCAGCTAGTGCTTTTTAATAAGAGGGTGATGATGTTGGGGAACGTAGCAGAAATTCAAAATTTTCTACGCATCACCAAGATCAATCTATGGAGTAATCTAGCAATGAGGGGAAGGGGAGTGCATCTACATACCCTTATAGATCGCGAGCGGAAGCGTTCAAGAGAACGGGGTTGATGGAGTCGTACTCGTCGTGATCCGAATCACCGATGATCCTAGCGCCGAACGGACGGCACCTCCGTGTTCAACACACATACGGAGCAGCGACGTCTCCTCCTTCTTGATCCAGCAAGGGGGGAGGAGAGGTTGATGGAGATCCAGCAGCACGACGGCGTGGTGGTGGAAGTAGCGGGATCCCGGCAGGGCTTCGCCAAGCGCAAGCGGGGAGGAAGAGGTGTCACGGGAGGGAGAGGGAGGCGCCAGGGCTTGGATATTGCTGCCCTCGGAGGTGCCTTCCCCCTTTAGGACTCTCCCTTTTCCTTATCTCTTGGCGCATGGGCCTCTTGGGGCTGGTGCCCTTGGCCCATATAGGCCAAGGCGCACCCCCTACAGCCCATGTGGCCCCCCGGGGCTGGTGGACCCCCTTGGTGGACCCCCGGACCCCTTTCGGCACTCCCGGCACAATACCGATAAAGTGCGAAACTTTTCCGGCGACCAAAATAAGACTTCCCATATATAAATCTTTACCTCCGGACCATTCCGGAACTCCTCGTGACATCCGAGATCTCATCCGGGACTCCGAACAACTTTCGGGTTACCGCATACTAATATCTCTACAACCCTAGCGTCACGGAACCTTAAGTGTGTAGACCCTACGGGTTCGGGAGACATGCAGACATGACCGAGACGACTCTCCGGTCAATAACCAACAGCGGGATCTGGATACCCATGTTGGCTCCCACATGCTCCTCGATGATCTCATCGGATGAACCACGATGCCAAGGATTCAATCAATCCCGTATACAATTCCCTTTGTCAATCGGTATGGTACTTGCCCGAGATTCGATCGTCGGTATCCCGATACCTTGTTCAATCTCGTTACCGGCAAGTCTCTTTACTCGTTCCGTAACACATCATCCCGTGATCAACTCCTTGGTCACATTGTGCACATAATGATGATGTCCTACCGAGTGGGCCCAGAGATACCTCTCCGTTTACACGGAGTGACAAATCCCAGTCTCGATTTGTGCCAACCCAACAGACACTTTCGGAGATACCTGTAGTGCACCTTTATAGCCACCCAGTTACGTTGTGACATTTGGTACACCCAAAGCATTCCTACGGTATCCGGGAGTTACACAATCTCATGGTCTAAGGAACTGATACTTGACATTAGAAAAGCTCTGAGCAAACGAACTACACGATCTTGTGCTAGGCTTAGGATTGGGTCTCGTCCATCACATCATTCTCCTAATGATGTGATCCCGTTATCAACGACATCCAATGTCCATGGTCAGGAAACCGTAACCATCTATTGATCAACGAGCTAGTCAACTAGAGGCTTACTAGGGACATGGTGTTGTCTATGTATCCACACATGTATCTGAGTTTCCTATCAATACAATTCTAGCATGGATAATAAACGATTATCATGAACAAGGAAATATAATAATACCAATTTATTATTGCCTCTAGGGCATATTTCCAACAGTCTCCCACTTGCACTAGAGTCAATAATCTAGTTCACATCACCATGTGATTAACACTCACAGGTCACATCACCATGTAACCAACATCCAAAGAGTTTACTAGAGTCAACAATCTAGTTCACATCACTATGTGATTACCACTCAATGAGTTCTGGTTTGATCATGTTATGCTTGTGAGAGAGGTTATTAGTCAACGGGTCTGAACCTTTCAGATACGTGTGTGCTTTACGAATATCTATGTCATCTTGTGGATGTTACCACGCGCTACTTGGAGCCATTTCAAATAACTGCTCTACTATACGAATCCGGTTTACTACTCAGAGTCATCCGGATTAGTGTCAAAGTTCGCATCGATGTAACCCTTTACGACGAACTCCTTTTCACTTCCATAATCGAGAAAATTCCTTAGTCCACTAGATACTAAGGATAAGTTCGACCGCTGTCATGTGATCCATTCCCGGATCACTATTGTACCCCTTGACCAACTCATGGCAAGGCACACTACATGTGCGGTACACAGCATAGCATACTATAGAGCCTACGTCTAAAGCATAGGGGACGACCTTCGTCCTTTCTCTCTCTTCTGCTGTGGTTAGGTCTTGAGTCTTACTCAATACTCACACCTTGTAACACAGCCAAGAACTCCTTCTTTGCTGATCTATTTTGAACTCTTTCAAAATCATGTCAAGGTGTGCGTTCTTTGAAAGTATCATGGGCGTCTTGATCTATCTCTATAGATCTTGATGCCCAATATGTAAGCAGCTTTATCCAGGTCTTCCTTTGAAAAACTCCTTTCAAACAACCCTTTATGCTTTCCAGTAATTTTACATCATTTCGGATCAAAAATATGTCATTCACATATACTTATCAGAAATGTTGTAGCGCTCCCACTCACTTTATTGTAAATACAAGTTTCTAACAAACTTTGTATAAACCCAAAAACTTTGATCACTCCATCAAAGCGTATATTCTGACTCCGAGATGCTTGCTCTAGTCCATGGAAGGATCGCTGGAGCTAGCATACCTTTTAGCATCCTTAGGATCGACAAAACCTTTCTGATTGTATCACATACAACCTTTCCTTATGAAAACTGGTAAGGAAACTTGTTTTTGACATCCATCTGCCAGATTTCATAAATGCAGCTAATGCTAACATGATTCCGACGGACTTAAGCATCGCTACGGATGAGAAAATCTCATCGTAGTCAACTCCTTGAACTTGTGAAAATACTCTTTGCCACAAGTCGAGCTTCATAGACGGTAACATTACCGTCCATGTCCGTCTTCTTCTTAAAGATCCATTTATCTCAATGGCTTGCCGATCATCGGGCAAGTTCACCAAAGTCCATGCTTTGTTCTGATACATGGATCCTATCTCGGATTTCATGGCTTCTAACCATTTGTCGGAATATGGGCCCACCATCGCTTCTCCATAGCTCGTAGGTTCAGTATTGTCTAACAACATGATATCTAAGACAGGATTACCGTACCACTCAGGAGTAGTACATATCCTTGTCGACCTACGAGGTTTGGTAGTGACTTGATCCGAAGTTTCATGATCACTATCATAAGCTTCCACTTCAATTGGTGTAGGTGCCACAGGAACAACTTCCTGTGCCCTGCTACACACTAGTTGAAGTGACGGTTCAATAACCTTATCAAGTTCTCCACCATCCTCCCACTCAATTCTTTTCGAGAGAAACTTTTCCTCGAGAAAGGAACCGTTTCTAGAAGCAATTACTTTTGCTTCTAGATCTGAAATAGGAGGTATGCCCAACTGCTTTGGGTATTCTATGAAGATGCATTTATCCGCTTTGGGTTCGAGCTTATTAGCCTGAAACTTTTTCACATAAGCATCGCAGCCCCAAACTTTTAAGAAACGACAACTTAGGTTTCTCTAAACGGTGTCGTCTCAACGGAATTGCGTGGTGCCCTATTTAAAGTGAATGCGGTTATCTCTAATGCCTAACCCATAAACGATAGTGGTAATTCGATAAGAGACATCATGGTATGCACCATATCCAATAGGGTGCAGTTATGATGTTCGGACACACCATCACACTGTGGTGTTCCAGGCGGTATTAATTGTGAAACACTTTCCACAATTTCTTAATCGTGTGCCAAACTCGTAACTCAGATATCTCTATGATCATATCATAGACATTTTATCCTCTTGTCACGACGATCTTCAACTTCACTCTGAAATTACTTGAACCTTTCAATAATTCAGACTTGTGTTTCATCAAGTAAATATTCTTAGCATCTACTCAAATCATCTGTGAAGTAAGAACATAACGATATCCACTGCATGCCTCAGCACTCATTGAACTGCATACATAAAAAATGTATTACTTCCAATAAGTTGCTCTCTTGTTCCATCTTACTGAAAAACGAGGACTTTCAGTCATCTTGCTCATGTGGTATGATTTGCATGTCTCAAGTGATTCAAAATCAAGTGAGTCCAAATGATCCATCTGCATGGAGTTTCTTCATGCATATATACCAATAGACATGGTTCGCATGTCTCAATGTTTTCAAAAACGAGTGAGTCCAAAGATCCATCTACATGGAGCTTCTTCATGCGTTCTATACCAATATGACTCAAATGGCAGTGCCACAAGTATGTGGAACTATCATTACTATTTTATATCTTTTGGCACGAACATGTGTATCACTACGATCGAGATTCATTTTAGGTGCAAGACCATTGAAGGTATTATTCAAATAAACAGAGTAACCATTATTCTCCTTAAATGAATAACCGTATTGCGATAAACATAATCCAATCATGCTCAACGCAAACACCAAATCTTGATAGTAGAGGGAGCATGTGATGCTTGATCACATCAACCTTGGAAATACTTCCAACACATATCGTCATCTCACCTTTAGCTAGTCTCCTCCTATTCCGCAGCTTTTATTTCGTGTTACTAACACTTAGCAACCGAACCGGTATCTAATACCCTGGTGCTGCTAGGAGTACTAGTAAAGTACACATTCATATAACGTATATCCAATATACTTCTGTCGACCTTGCCTGCCTTCTCATCTACCAAGTATCTAGGGTAGTACTGCTTCAGTGACCGTTCCCCTCATTACAGAAGCACTTAGTCTCGGGTTTGGGTTCAACCTTGGGATTCTTCACTAGAGCAGCAAACGATTTGTTGTTTCATGAAGTATCCCTTTTGCCCTTGCCCTTCTAGAAACTAGTGGTTTTACTAACCATCAACAATTGAGGCTCCTTCTTGATTTCTACTTTCGCGGTGTCAAACATCGCGAATAGCTCAAGGATCATCATAACTATCCCTGATATGTTATAGTTCATCACGAAGCTCTACTAGCTTGGTGGCAGTGACTATGGAGAACCATCACTATCTCATCTGGGAGATAAACTCCCACTCGATTCAAGCGATTGTGGTACTCAGGCAATCTGAGCACATGCTCAACGATTGAGCTTTTCTCCCTTAGTTTGCAGGCTTAAGAAACTTGTCAGAGGTCTCATACCTCTTGTCGTGGGCACTAGTCTGAAATCCCAATTTCAGTCTTCGGAACATCTCATATGTTCTGCGACGTTTCAAAAAACGTCTTTGGTGCCACAATTCTAAACCGTTAGCATTACGCACTGAACTATCACGTAGTCATCAAAATGTGTATGTCAGATGTTCCGCAACATCTACAGACGACGCTGAGGTTCAGCACACTGAGCGGTGCATTAAGGACATAAGCCTTTTGTGCAGGAATGAGGACAATCCTCAGTTTACGGACCCAGTCCGCATAATTGCTACTACCAACTTTCAACTAAATTTTTCTCTAGGAACATATCTTAAACAGTAGAACTAAAGCGCAAGCTATGACATAATTTGCAAAGACTTTTTGACTATGTTCATGATAATGAAGTTCATCTGATTATTGAACTCCCACTCAGATAGACATCCCTCTAGTCATCTAAGTGATACATGATCCGAGTCAAACTAGGCCGTGTCCGATCATCACGTGAGACGGACTAGTCATCATCGGTGAACATCTCCATGTTGATCGCATCTACTATACGACTCATGTTCGACCTTTCGATCTCTTGTGTTCCGAGGCCATGTCTGTACATGCTAGGATCGTCAAGTCAACCTAAGTGTTTCGCATGTGTTCCGAGGCCATGTCTGTACATGCTAGGCTCGTCAACACCCGTTGTATTCGAACGTTAGAATCTATCACACCCGATCATCACGTGGTGCTTCTAAACAACAAACCTTCGCAACGGTGCACAGTTAGGGGGAACACGTCTCTTGAAATTTTAGTGAGGGATCATCTTATTTATGCTACCGTCGTTCTAAGCAAATAAGATGTAAACATGATAAACATCACATGCAATCAAATAGTGACATGATATGGCCAATATCATTTTGCTCCTT
The DNA here is from genome assembly GCF_018294505.1 of Triticum aestivum. Taxonomy (NCBI): domain Eukaryota; kingdom Viridiplantae; phylum Streptophyta; class Magnoliopsida; order Poales; family Poaceae; genus Triticum; species Triticum aestivum. Next base: position 99,052,558 of record NC_057799.1, read on the forward strand.
TGATCTCCATCTTCGGGGCACCATGATCATCTTTGTCACCGGCATGACACCATGATCTCCATCATTGTGTCTTCATGAAGTTGTCACGCCAACGATTACTTCTACTTCTATGGCTAACGCGCTTAGCAATAAAGTAAAGTAATTTACATGGCGTTATTCAATGACACGCAGGTCATACAAAAATAAAGACAACTCCTATGGCTCCTGCCGGTTGTCATACTCATCGACATGCAAGTCGTGATTCCTATTACAAGAATATGATCAATCTCATACATCACATATATCATTCATCACATCTTCTGGCCATATCACATCACATAGCACATGCTGCAAAAACAAGTTAGACGTCCTCTAATTGTTGTTGCAAGTTTTTACGTGGCTTGGATAGGTTTCTAGCAAGAACGTTTCTTACCTACGTAAGACCACAATGTGATATGCCAATTTCTATTTACCCTTCATAACACTACTGGAATCAGCTAATTTGCCATCTGCCAGCTCTTTGCCGTCTGCTAGCTGACGACAAAGAAGCTCTTTGCCATCAGCTACCCAAAAGCAGACGGCAAAGAAAGGGCAGACGGCAAAGAAGCTCTTTGCCGTCGGCCAGCGGACGGCAAAGAATCTTTGCCGTCCGCTGGCGGACGGCAAAGAGTGAGGTGGCCCCCACCCCCCGCCGTTTTTGAAAAACTTAACGGCCACCTCTTTGCCGTCGCTAGCAGACGGCAAAGAGGCAAAAAGCGGACGGCAAAGGGGCGGACGGCAAAGAGCCTACTACCTAACGGCCCGTCCCCCGCCGTTACTCACTTCTCCCTCTCCCTCGCCGTTTCCTCCTCCCACGCCGCCGCCCCGGCGCCCCGCCCCCGCGCCCCGGCGCCCCGCCGCCCCACCCCGTCGCCCCCCCGCCCGCGCCCCCCGCCCCGCCCACCGCCGCCACGGCCCCGCCCGGCCCCCCGCCGCCCGCGCCCCCGCCGCCTCCTCCACTGCCCCGCCCCGGCCCCGCGCCGGCCGGGCCCCGCCGCCCCGCCTCCTCCACCGCCCCGCCCCGGCCCTCCGTCGCCGGCCCCTCCCCGACCCATCGCCGCCCCCACAGTGAGCCCCTCCTCCCTTTTTTTTCTTTGTTTTTTTTGTTTTTTTTTGTTTTTTTGTTTTTCTGTTTAAGTTTAGGTTTAATTAGTTTAAATAGTTTAGTTTTAATTAGTTTAGGTTTTTAGTTTAGGTTAGTTTAGGTTTAGGTTAAGTAGAAGGGGGAAGAAGAAGAAGAAGAAGAGAAGAAGAAGAGGGAGGAGGAGGAGGAGGAGGAGAGGAGGAGGAGAAGGGAAGAAGAAGAAGAAGAAGAAGAAGAGGAGGAGGAGAGGAGGAGGAGGAGAAAGAAGAAGAGAAGAAGAAGAAGAAGAAGAAGAAGAAGAGGAGGAGGAGGAGACACCCCGAAGCCCCGACCCCGAAACAGCACCCCGACCCCGACACGGCACCCGAGACCGACACGACACCCCGACCCCGACACGGCACCCCGAGACCGACACGACACCCCGACCCCCGACACTGACACCCCCGACACCCCGACCCCGACCCCGACCCCGACCCCGACCCCGACACCCCGACCCCGAGCCTGAACCCGACACCCCGACCCCGACACTGACACGGACACCCCGACCCCGACCCGGCACCCCGACCCGACACCCGACCCCGAGACCCCGACCCCGACACGGCACCCCGAGACCGACACGACCCCGACCCGACACGGCACCCCGACCCGACACGACACCCCGACCCCGACACGACACCCCGACACCCGACCCCGACCCCGAGACCCGACCCCGACCCCGACCCCGACCCGACCCCGACACCCCGACCCCGAGCCTGACCCGACACCCCGACCCCGACCGACACGGCACCGACCCCGACCCGGCACCCCGACCGACACCCCGACCGACCCCGACCCCCGACCCGACCGACCGACACCCCGACCCCGACACGGCACCCCGAGACCGACACGACACCCCGACCCCGACACGGCACCCGAGACCGACACGACACCCGACCCCGACACGACACCCCGACACCCCGACACCCGACCCCGAGACCCCGACCCCGACCCCGACCCCGACACCCCGACCGAGCCTGACCCGACACCCCGACCCCGACACCGACACGGCACCCCGACCCCGACCGGCACCCCGACCCGACACCCCGACCCCGAGACCCCGACCCCGAAAAGGTGTTCTTTGGCCTTCCAGAAGCCGACGGGGTCATATATTTGTGAATTATTAGTTAGGTCATATATCTTTCGATTTTGTTATGAAAAACATCATATATAATTGTGTTGATCGGGTAGTTTTAAATGTGCAGTTGTTTCATCGCTGCGAGGTTTGGTGTTCGACGACCTCGCCGTGCGTTTGACGAGCTCTGCCCCTTCGTTCGTGGGTGAGCACAAATGACATGTCCTCCTCCCCCATTAATTATTTGATCTATTCCGATGAAACTTGATAGCTAGATATATATGTGTCTTGAATCATCAGTATGCGTAACCAATATGTGTCTCCCGTTCGAAAGCGTCATAGTTATAAATATGCATGCATTTGCATATTTATAACCTTGATTCTTTCGAATTGTCCAACGCTATCCATGGACAGCCCGAGTATGTTTAGATTGGGTTCGTTTTCCCATATGCTTTGCTCCGGATCCGACGCATAAATTTCGTCAGTGCCTCCCCTGTTGTTCTCCGGGTACACATCCTCTCTGTTTATTGCAGAGACGTGTATCAGGAGAACAGCGGGGAGGTGCTGCCGAAATTTTGCGTAGGATCCGGGGCATAGCATGGGAAAATGAACCCAATCTAAACATACTCGGGTGGGATTAGGACCTATCATTACCTATTAGAGTGTAGGTTGCATGGACGTAATAAAATTGACAAAGTAGATCAACTGATGAATACATACATGGTGAATTATATATATATATTTGTTGTGTGTCTAGTAGCTCTGAAAGTCAAGATGAGTGATCGTGCGTGGATGTACACCGGTCACACTGGTCAGAACAAATGGAGCACTGAATGGTTCACAAAAACCAAGGGGTTTGTGCGAGCCGCATTTGCAAATGGCCAGAGGAAAACCTGGTGCCCCTGTTTACGGTGCGGCAATTGGGAAAAGAGGACAGAGGCTGAAATGGGCAAACACCTGCAGAAGAGTGGTTTTACGCCCGATTATACGGTGTGGACATTTCATGGTGAGTCTGCCCAACGTGACCGAGCTGAGGTGGATCGTCGTCGCACCGACGAGCATGGTACCGGTATGGAAAACATGGTGCAAGACTTTGATGATGCTCGGGATTCGGACGAGGAGATGGAGGAATCTGCAAAGGCCTTCAATGAAATGTTGGAGTCTTCAAAACGTCCGCTCCATGAGCACACTGAGCTTTGTCAGTTGGATGCCATCTCACAAGTAATGGCTCTGAAGGCTCAGTTCAACTTGGGCAGAGAATGCTACGATGCAATGATGACAGTATTTGGACGCTTTCTACCCAAAGGCCATGTAATGCCTGCAAACCTGTACCAGTCGGACAAAATCCTCCGTGCACTGAAGATGCCCTATGATAAGATACATGCCTGTGAGAAAGGATGTGTCTTGTTTAGGCTTGACTATGCGGACTTGAACTGTTGTCCCATTTGCAAGTCTTCCAGGTATGTTGTGGTAGACAACGGTATGGGTGAGAAGACACAGACCAAAATCCCCGTTAGTGTTCTTCGGTATATGCCAATCGTACCAAGACTTCAACGTCTTTTCATGGTCGAAGAGACGGCCAGACAGATGACATGGCACAAAACGGGCAAAAGAACCGAACTAGATGCAGATGGGAATCTGATGATTGTACACACATCGGATGGTGTTGCGTGGAAAAAGTTTGATGAATTACATGGTGACAAAGCGGCAGATCCGAGGCATCCTCGAGTCGGCATCAGCACGGATGGGTTCAGTGTGTTTGGTATGACGGCAGCCCAATACAGTTGTTGGCCCGTATTTGTCTTTCCACTCAATCTCCCCCCCGGACAGATTATGCAAAGAAAGAACATTTTCCTGACGTTGATAATTCCAGGGCCCAACTATCCGGGGAAAAATATGAATGTGTACATGCAACCGCTTAAGGACGAATTGCAAGAAGCCTGGGATAATGGGTTCAAGACATACGATGCCTATAGCAAACGGAACTTCATAATGCGTGTCTGGTACATGTACTCGACGCATGACTTGCCGGCGTATGCGCTATTCGTTGGCTGGTGTGTGCATGGAAGGTTCCCGTGCCCCACATGCAAGGGAGCTCTTGAGTTTCGTTGGCTTCAGGCCGGTCGCAAGTTTTCTTGCTTCGACATGCATAGAGAGTTCCTGAATCCTCGCCATAAGTTCAGGAAAGACAAGAAGAACTTCATCAGAGGTAGAGTTGTCAAAAACTCTGCACCACATGCATTGACAGGCCAACAGACCCTGGATCAGTTAAACGCTCTCGAGCCAGATCCCGAGCGTCCAGGGTACTTCAAGGGGTATAATTCTAAGCACGCCTGGACTCACAAAACATGCTTATGGGATCTGCCTTACTTCAAAGACCTCCTTTGCCCACACAACATCGACGTGATGCACACTGAGAAGAATATCGCCGAGGCACTTTTTGGTACATTGTTCGGCATAGATGGGAAGTCAAAGGATAATACTAAGGCTAGAGTCGATCTGGAGGCGCTATGTGATAGGCCGTTACAAAACATGAAAGAACCGAAAGGAAAGCAGAACTGGACGAAGCCAAAGGCATGGTTCAATCTTGGAAGGCCGGCTATGAGGGAAATTATCTTGTGGGTGAAAATGCAGTTGATGTTCCCCGATGGGTATGCAGCGAATCTACAGAGGGGAGCCAGTCTTGATAAATTGAAGATATTTGGTCTCAAGAGTCATGATTGGCACATATGGATTGAGCGGGTAATGCCGGTGATGTTGCGTGGCTTCATCCCTGAGGATGAATGGCTAGTACTGGCAGAACTCAGCTATTTCTTCCGTGTTCTTTGTGCGAAAGAACTATCGCCTGGCGTGCTAGAAGAAATGGAAGAGTTGGCGCCGGAGTTGATCTGCAAGTTAGAGAAGATCTTTCCACCGGGCTTCTTTAATCCAATGCAACATTTGATTTTGCATCTCCCGACCGAGGCAAGATTGGGGGGGCCCGTGCAAAATCGTTGGTGCTACCCAACTGAGAGGATGCAGAAGACGCTTCGACAAAAATGTAAAAATAAACGTAGAATTGAAGCATCGATGGCTGAGGCATTCATCACTGAGGAGGCGGCAAACTTCGTGACAGCACACTACGAAGCCAAAAATCGTCATTTGCATAATCCGAAGCCTCGGTACAATGCTGACGACCCTAAAAAGGGTGGATCCAACCTCAGCCTATTCAAAGGGAATCTCGCACCAGCCAGTGTTTCAAATCCAGTATCTTTGGATAACGAACAATGGCGGACCATTTCGTTGTATATCTTCAACAACCTGATAGAAGTGCGGCCGTACATCGAGTAAGTTCTCGGTACATAGTTTCGCAACTTCTATTTCCTTTGAACTGCTCTTATTCCTGGATATTTCATACAGTCGATACGTCGCCTTATTCTCGTATGGAGCGGTGATCCAAAAGGATTCTGTCGAAGAGTATGAGCTTCTCGCAAAGCAAGGTGGCGGCTATCCCGGTTTCATCTCTTGGTTCAAACAAACGGTAATTTCTATTAGACTTGTAGGCTAATTTGTAGGCGGCTATCCCGGTTTCATTCGCTAATTTGTGCGTAATGCAACAATCCTTTCATATTAAACTTGTAGGCTAATTCAGAGTCTATGGACGCCGAATTGAGACAAGTCGCTAATGGTTTTGACTATAAGGTCCGTTCATTTGACAAATACGACATCAACGGGTATCGCTTTCGTACCTATGGCAAAGAGCTATCTATGGCCGACCGAAAGTCTACAAATTGTTGTGTATCTGCTATCGGCGAAGGAGGTACCGAGTATTATGGGAGAGTTGAAGCAATTTATGAACTTCTATTCTATGGTGAAAACCCACCGAATGTCGTAGTCTTCAAATGTTATTGGTTTCAGCCGAAGGAGACTAGAAGAACTCATGAACATATAGGGCTAGTTGAAATCAACCAAAGCACCCATTTAGATGTTCCTGATGTCTATATTACGGCTCAACAGGCGACCCAAGTATTCTATCTACCGTGGGCCTGCCAAACTAATCCAAATCTGAAAGGTTGGGATGTCGTTTATGAAGTGCCGCCACGTGCTAGACTATCTCCCCCAAAGGAAGAGGATTATGAACCTCACATTAACCCAGACACATATGAAGGAGAATTCTTCCAAGAGACACGTCTTTCCAAAAAGCGTTTCAAGAACCGCTATACTTCACCCCAAAACATTGAAGTAGACAGTGACAGTGAATCCGACATCACCCCAGAGGAGGAACAAGAAGAGCCGGAACAAGAAGAGGTTACTGCTGCGGATGACCTGTCATTGCTTGACCGATTACGTCAAGGTGGCCTTGCACATGTTGATGCCACTGAACCCTATGAGCCCGTCATTGATTATAGTGATGATGATGATTATGCATTTATTGATGATACTGATCGAGATTATTAGTAGTGTCAGGTATTAAATTTTTTAATGTTGTACTTGATGATGATACACTTAAGTGATACACATATTATTATTCATGTCGGTCTTTTTTTTATGTTGTACTAATTTCGTTTACTGTTTGTCATGGCAGGTGTTGAAAGATGGTGGGCGCTGGTCGGGAGCGCGCCAAGGCCCCTTCTTCCTCGGCGCGTGGTCTGAGGTCTTCGATTCCAGACGTACCTCTTCGCCGAGCGTTGCTGGACAGTATGTCCACACCGCCGGGCCCTTCTTCGTCCACCGCGGTGCCCAGCAGGGGACGAGGTAGGAAGAGAGGAGGTGGGGCACGTGGTCGCGGGAGAGGAGGTAGGGTGACTGCTAGGGCGCCTTCCTCGCCGCCACCCCCAGCTGTTTCACCCGAGCACGTGACTGCTAGGGTGGACTCGTCCGAGGAGGAGGCTACACGGACTCCGGTCCACGAGCCTCCGGTCCACGGGTCTTGGGCCCACGAGCCTCGGGTCGACTGGCCTTCGGCCCACGAGAGTTCGGCCCACGAGACCCCGGAGGAGCACACGTCCGGATGGGGTACCTGGCCGGATCAGCCCGAGGAGCCGAGTGGCCATGCTGATGATGGCGGGGAGCCGACTGATCTTGAGGAGGAGGGTGGCACCGTCTACCAGCGTGGTGCTACACGGCTCCCGTCCGTGCCGGCGACCCGCGAGCAGAGGTGGTTGATCTTCCCTGATGGGGAGAGGTACGTAAGTGCATTTAATATTTTTGTACCTTCTGCATTCACGTTTCTTCAAATAACTAATGCGTTGGCCTTGTCATGCTGCAGGGGTTGGGACCACCATCATAGTGTCCGCCGGCCCAACTCCGTCCTTGGAGTTCTTTGCCGGCAAAACTTCCCGGGGTTTGTCACGTTGCCTGGTGAGGGTCGGCTTCCAGAGCTTGGGTTGAGCTGGGAGCACTACGTGGCTGCCCCGGCCCCGCCGGATGTCATTATCGACGGTGTCGTGTGCGACACGAGGGCAGACATGGTGATCAGGACGTTCTGGGTAATTTCTCCTTTACACATTTCAAAATCTTCAACTAGCTAGTTATTAATTGTACTAATCAATATTGTCTCATTTGATTGCAGACATTCTACAGGTGTGAGGAGGGATACGAGGAGGACTGCGCAAATGTTATCCAGAACGTCTGCAAGCGCCTACTCCAGAACTTACGGCACGAGGCTCGGGTGCAGGCTGTTCGAGACTACTACGCCTTGCGTGGTATCAAGAAGACCAAGCCGGCGTGCCGCGATAAGTTCCTGAGTAAGGAGCAGTACATGAAGGTAATTCTTAAGGCCTTCTACTTAAGTTCCTTCATTTAGTAATTCTTAGCCGTAGCGCTCAAGTTTCTATTTGCTAACTTAGGCGCCTCCGAGATGGTGTGCGGATCGGATGGATTGTTGGGAGGTGTTGGTCGATGAGTGGTGCTCACAAGAATGGCTAGCCCTCCACAACCAGGCCAAGGACAAACGTGCCCAAATGGAAGGTGTGCCACACCATCAAGGCAGCTCCAACTTATATCAGTTCGGGCGCAACTGGGTATGTGGTTTGCTTCATGATTCATGCAATTCATTCATCATGCTAGCTTGAGCCCTTTAATTACTAATTTTCATTGTTTCTCTCTTTCAGGCACGCCACAATAAGGCGGATAAGGTGCCAGAGGTGTACGACCTGTATGCCATGGCCCACACTGGCTCTTACAAGAAAGTCAAGGCTTTCTCTCAGTCTGACCTCGATGATGCAAACAACTTCACCAACATCTCCTCCCACAACAAGCTCGTGAGATATAGAGATGAGGGGAAGGCGAGGAAAGGGGAGGACTTTAACCCGAGCCAGGGTCCCATTGATCCAGAGCTGGTGATGATATCTGGTGGCGGGAGGTCCCATGGCTCCATAGCCATTGGAGATGGACTTATCCGTTGTCCTAGCACTCTCCCGGAGATCAAGGCGCGCCAGTCGAGCTCCGCTCCTGAGATAAGGCCTCGTGAACGGCCAGTGCAACTCGCCATCAAGGTTAGTGATACGTACTCAGTTATCTTTCTCCATTACATTGTGTGCGCTTCCATCAATGATTACAAATGGTCATGTGAGTGGTGTTGCAGGCTGCTATACAGACTGAGAGAGATAGAACGGAGAAACTTCTGGCGGAGGCGGCGGAGAGGCAGCGGGAGATGGAGGAGAGGACGAGAAAGATGATGGAGGAGGAGAGGGCACGGAATGACATGCAGGCAAGGGCCATGTACGAGCTCCTTGTGGTAAGTTTCTTCTGCAGATTACTTGCTAGTCTTAACATTTGAGTCTCATTACTAACTAGTATGACTCTGTTCTGAAAACCAAATGTGCAGTCTGTGTGCGAGAAGTCCGGTCAGCCCGCTCCGCCGATGCCAGTGATTGCTCCTGGGAGCACGGTGAGTTTAGTTTGAATGGACATTACTTGGTAGTCTTAACATTTGAGTGTCGTAATGCTAACGAGACATTGGAAATGATCTTTGGTGCAGCTTAACTCCAGAAACGCATCGCACGATCCTTCTCCAGGTAGCGGCACTAGCCACCCCGCTCCTACACCTCCCTGATCACGGTAAGTTTCTCTAGTGTTTTGCTTAACAAATGCATAAAGACCTAGACTTAGCTTTATTTCCTCCAATATGCTTACCATAATGACCTAGAGTTAGCTTATTTTCCTCCAAAATGACCCATTTTACCTAGGTTAGCTTATAAATGATGCAGTTCATCCAAGTTAGCTCAAAAATGACCCATTTTACCTACATTAGCTCCTAAATGATCCATTTTACCTACGTTAGCTTTAAAATGGCCCATTTCACCTAGGTTAACTCCAAAATGACCCATCTTACCTAGGTTATCTCATAAACGATCCATTTCAACTAATTTAGCTCATAAACGATCCATTTGACCTAAGTGAGCTAAAAAATGATCCATTTCACCTAAATTAGCTCTTAAATGATCCATTTCACCTAAGTTAGCTCAAAAAGATCCATTTCAACTAAATTAGCTCATAAATGATCCATTTCACCTAAGTTAGCTCAAAAACGATCCATTTCAACTAAATTAGCTCAAAAATGATCCATTTCAACAAAGTTAGCTAAAAAACGATCCATTTCAACAAAGTTAGCTCAAAAACGATCCATTTCAACTAAGTTAGCTCAAAAACGATCCATTTGACCTAAGTGAGCTAAAAAACGATCCATTTCACCTTAGTTACCTAAAAAACGATCCATTTCAACTAAGTTAGCTCAAAAACGATCCATTTCAACTAGGTTAGCTCCAAAATGACCCATTTCACCTTACTTAGCTAAAAAACGATGCCCTTCACGTTAGTTAGCTCATAAACGACCCATTTCAACTAAGTTAGCTCATAATTGATCCATTTCAACTAAGTTAGCTCATAAACAACCCATTTCAACTTAGTTAGCTCATATATGATCCATTTCACCTAAGTTAGCTCATAAATGACATATAATTCTTGTTCTAGTCTTCTTCTTGTTCTAGTCACCTATTTCTAACTTTCTTATTTACCATTTTGCAGATTTCATTCACTTGATGGAAGCTAGCTTGCTATGATGGAGTGCTTGCTTTTCCTTTGATGAAACTTTGCATTGTATCTAGCTTGCTATCTTCATGACACTTTGCATTGTAATATATATATGGATGGAACAATGTGTATTGATGGAACTTCCTTATGTATGAACAATGTGTATGGATGAAACTGATGTGATATGTGATATGAAACTTATGTGCTAGATATGTGTTGGATATGTGCTGGATATGAAACTTATATATGTGATATGTGCTGCAAATTGTGGGATTTAATAAAAAACAGAAAAAACAGACAATATGCAGGCTCTTTGCCGTCTGCCACCGACGGCAAAGAGCCTTTGCCGTCTGCCGCGGACGGCAAAGAAGCCACGTGGCAGCCAACTGTGCTTCCTGGGAGCTGACCCATTTGGTCAGTTTGCCTACAGTGGCAGACGGCAAAGACTTTGCCGTCCGTGGCAGACGGCAAAGAACCTGCACTTTGCCATCAGTGGCAGACGGCAAAGAACCTGCCATCTAGTGACGTGTAGATGACATCATAAGGCGGACGGCAAAGACCAAAGGCTCTTTGCCGTCTGCGGCGGACGGCAAAGGTCTGCCGTTAGCCACTTAACGGACTGACAGCGCAATTATTGCCGTCCGCCCTCTTTGCCGTCCGCCGCAGACGGCAAAGAGCCTTTGCCGTCCGCCGCCAGGAAGCAGACGGCAAAGCAGCTGTTTACCGTAGCCTTCTTTGCCGGAGCCTTTTGCCGTCCGCGGCTGACGGCAAAGGTCTTTGCCGTCCGCCTTTCGAGCCTTTGCCGTCCGCCATGGCAGACGGCAAAGTAGCTGTTTCCTGTAGTGTAAGGACCCTTTTCATCGAATCCGTTCCGACTAAAGTGGGAGAGACAGACACCCGCTAGCCACCTTATGCAACTAGTGCATGTCAGTCGGTGGAACCTGTCTCACGTAAGCGTACGTGTAAGGTCGGTCCGGGCCGCTTCATCCCACAATGCCGCCGAAACAAGATAAGACTAGTAGCGGCAAGAAGAATTGGCAACATCTACGCCCACAACTACTTTGTGTTCTACTCGTGCATAGAAACTACGCATAGACCTAGCTCACGATGCCACTGTTGGGGAACGTAGCAGAAATTCAAAATTTTCCTACGCATCACCAAAATCAATCTAGGAGTATGCTAGCAACGAGGGGAGGGAATGCATCTACATACCCTTGTAGATCGCGAGCGGAAGCGTTCAAGAGAACGGGGTTGATGGAGTCGTACTCGTCGTGATCCAAATCACCGATGATCCTAGCGCCGAACGGACGGCACCTCCGCGTTCAACACACGTACGGAGCGGGGACGTCTCCTCCTTCTTGATCCAGCAAGGGGGGAGGAGAAGTTGATGGAGATCCAGCAGCACGACGGCGTGGTGGTGGAAGTAGCGGGATCCCGGCAGGGCTTCGCCAAGCGCAAGCGGGGAGGAAGAGGTGTCACGGGAGGGAGAGGGAGGCGCCAGGGCTTGGATATTGCTGCCCTCCCTTCCCCCCACTATATATAGGGCCAAGGGAGGGGGGGGGGCGCAGCCTTGGCCCTTCCTCCAAGGAAGGGTGTGGCCAGGGAGGAGTCCTTCCCCCCCAAGGCACCTCGGAGGTGCCTTCCCCCTTTAGGACTCTCCCTTTTCCTTATCTCTTGGCGCATGGGCCTCTTGGGGCTGGTGCCCTTGGCCCATATAGGCCAAGGCACACCCCCTACAGCCCATGTGGCCCCCCGGGGCTGGTGGACCCCCTTGGTGGACCCCCGGACCCCTTTCGGCACTCCCGGCACAATACCGATAAAGTGCGAAACTTTTCCGGCGACCAAAATAAGACTTCCCATATATAAATCTTTACCTCCGGACCATTCCGGAACTCCTCGTGACATCCAAGATCTCATCCGGAACTCCGAACAACTTTCGGGTTACCGCATACTAATATCTCTACAACCCTAGCGTCACGGAACCTTAAGTGTGTAGACCCTACGGGTTCGGGAGACATGCAGACATGACCGAGACGACTCTCCGGTCAATAACCAACAGCGGGATCTGGATACCCATGTTGGCTCCCACATGCTCCTCGATGATCTCATCGGATGAACCACGATGCCAAGGATTCAATCAATCCCGTATACAATTCCCTTTGTCAATCGGTATGGTACTTGCCCGAGATTCGATCGTCGGTATCCCGATACCTTGTTCAATCTCGTTACCGGCAAGTCTCTTTACTCGTTCCGTAACACATCATCCCGTGATCAACTCCTTGGTCACATTGTGCACATAATGATGATGTCCTACCGAGTGGGCCCAGAGATACCTCTCCGTTTACACGGAGTGACAAATCCCAGTCTCGATTCATGCCAACCCAACAGACACTTTCGGAGATACCTGTAGTGCACCTTTATAGCCACCCAGTTACGTTGTGACGTTTGGTACACCCAAAGCATTCCTACGGTAGCCGGGAGTTGCACAATCTCATGGTCTAAGGAACTGATACTTGACATTAGAAAAGCTCTGAGCAAACGAACTACACGATCTTGTGCTAGGCTTAGGTTGGGTCTCGTCCATCACATCATTCTCCTAATGATGTGATCCCGTTATCAACGACATCCAATGTCCATGGTCAGGAAACCGTAACCATCTATTGATCAACGAGCTAGTCAACTAGAGGCTTACTAGGGACATGGTGTTGTCTATGTATCCACACATGTATCTGAGTTTCCTATCAATACAATTCTAGCATGGATAATAAACGATTATCATGAACAAGGAAATATAATAATACCAATTTATTATTGCCTCTAGGGCATATTTCCAACAGATGACTCAACATAAAAGTAAATAGATAGGCCCTTCGTAGAGGGAAGCAGGGATTTGTAGAGGTGCCAGAGCTCGGTTTTGAAATAGAGATAAATAGTATTTTGAGCGGCATCCTTTCATTGTCAACATAACAACCAAGAGATGGCGATATCTTCCATGCTACACACACTATAGGCGGTTCCCAAACAGAATGGTAAAGTTTATACTCCCCCTCCACCAACAAGCATCAATCCATGGCTTGCTCGAAACAACGAGTGCCTCCAACAAGCAACAGTCCCAGGGGGAGTTTTGTTTGCAATTATTTTGTTTTAGTTTGCATAAAGCATGGGACTGGGCATCCCGGTGACTAGCCATTTTCTCGTGAGTGAGGAGCGGAGTCTACTCCTCTTGAGAATGGGCTCTTGGTTAAATCAACAATAATGCATATAAGAGCCACTTCAACAATTTAATTATGTCTTCTCCTACCGACCCCCAAAGAAAAGAAAAGAAATAAAACTATTTACACGGGAAAGCTCCCAACAAGCAAAAGAAGAACGAGACATATTTTTGGGTTTTCTTTTTAATTATTACTACTACAGCAAGAAAAGTAAACTAACTAAAAGCTACACTAATTTTTTTTGTTTTTCTTAAGGTTTAACAAACACACAAGAAGAAAGCGAGAAAAATGAAAATAAACTAGGATGGATATTACAGTGAAAAAGTATGAGCACCGACATCTAGCAATGAGTGTGTAAATATAAATGTAATGTCAGTGAGAAATACGTACTCCCCCAAGCTTAGGCTTTTGGCCTAAGTTGGTTTATTGCCACGGATGGCCTGGCGGATATCCATAGTTGTAGCCGGGGTCGTACTGAGCTACGGCGGTTATTGCCTCCTGAGCTGCAGCGTGGCGGCGAGCTGCCTCCGCCCTCCTCTCGTACTCATCTGCCTCCTCTCCGGTAATAACATATCTTCCTTTTGCCTGATAATCAAAGAAGGCAGGAGCAGGGAGAGTAATATGGACAGCACGACGTTTGTCAAAGATTAAGCGATACCGGAGAGGTGATTCATTCCTCTCGATAAACTGGTGGTGGACCATAGCATTATAGTCTAAATAAGTAGGAGGCAACTCAATATCATTCTCACGAATGCCCACACCAAGAAAATCAGCTAAGCGGGTTGCATAAATTCCTCCAAAGAAATATCCATTAAATCTATTATGATGCAACCTACGTGCAACAATGGCTCCCAAGTTATAAGTTTTGTCTCCTAACACATCACTCCTAAGAATACTGAGATCAGGGACACACATGTGACATGCTTCATCTTTACCATTTATGCACCTACCTATGAAGAGAGCAAAATAATGTATAGCAGGAAAATGAATGCTCCCTATGGTAGCTTGTGCTATATCTCTAGATTCCCCCACAGTTATGCTAGCAAGAAAATTTCTAAATTCAGATTTGCGAGGTTCACTCGCACTACCCCATTGTGGAAGTTTGCAAGCAGTGGTAAAATCCTCTAAGTCCATAGTATAAGATTTTTCATAAAGATCAAACAGGACAGTTGGAGAATTACGTGAAGATGAAAATTCAAACCTCCTCACAAATGAACTAGTGAGATAGTGGTATTGGCGGCACTTCTCTGCCTCGAAGCTCACAAGATCAGCGTTACGCAAATATGCGTTAAATTCTTCCTTGATTCCCGCTCGATCCATAAAGTTTTCTGACGGCCATTCACAAGGCCGCACTGGAGCATCCCTTGGTGGCTCATCGTCAGCATCACGCATTGCAAGCCTGGGTCCTTGCTTCCTTGAAGAACCACCTTGGAACATTTTCCTAAGCATATTTCTTCCTTTGAAAAATTTCTGAAATTTTTAGTAACTTCAAACAAAAGTGAACCAAGCTCAATAAAATTGATAGCAACTACTCCTACAAGTGCCTAGAGCCTATATCATGCATTAGAACTACTTGGAACCATATAAATTTGGCATGCAAGCTCAAGAACATGGTCACCTAGGCAACACAAATTTGCAATGAATAAAACACTAGAACAAAAACTAACTAGACCAATGGAGGAGTCACATACCAAGGAACAATCTCCCCAAGCAGTTTTCTGAGAGGTGCTTTGAGCAAGGAGATCTAAAATCACATCAAAATGAGCTAGAACTCGTGCTTGAGCTGGATATTGGTGTTTGTGGGAGGAAGAAGGAGTGTGTGGGTGCAGGAATAAGTGGAGGGGAGCCACCGTGGGCCCACGAGGCAGGGGAGCGCGCCCAGGGGGGTAGGGCGCGCCCTCCACCCTCGTGGCCAGGTGCTTGCCCCTCCTGCGGTGTTCTCAGTGCCAGATATTCTCAAAAATTCTAGAAAAAATCATATTCCATTTTCAGGGCATTTGGAGAACTTTTATTTTTTTTGGATATTTTTATATTGCACGGATAAATCAGGAAACAGACAAAAAAAATACTATTTTTACTTTATTTCAACTAAATAACAGAAAGTAGAAAAAGGGTACAGAAGGTTGTGCCTTCTAGTTTCATCCATCTCATGCTCATCAAAAGGAATCCACTAACAAGGTTGATCAGGTCTTGTTAACAAACTCATTCCGAATAACATGGAACCGGAGAAATTTCGACTAACACTATGTTACCTCAACGGGGATATGCACATCCCCAATAATAAGAATATCATATTTCTTCTTGACAGTAGGAAGAGGAAATTCAAAACCTCCAAAAATAATCGATGGAATTTTTCCAATAGAATTGATACTGTGGACTTGAGGTTGTTTCCTCAGAAAGTGTACCGTATGCTCATTACCATTAACATGAAAAGTGATATTGCCTTTGTTGCAACCAATGACAGCCCCTGCAGTATTCAAAAAAGGTCTTCCAAGAATAATAGACATACTATCGTCCTCGGGAATATCAAGAATAACAAAGTCCGTTAAAATAGTAACGTTTGCAACCACAACAGGCACATCCTCACAAATACCAACAAGTATAACAGTTGATTTATCAGCAATTTGCAAAGATATTTCAGTAGGTGTCAACTTATTCAAATCAAGTCTGTGATATAAAGAGAGAGGCATAACACTAACACCGGCTCCAAGATCACATAAAGCAGTTTTAACATAATTTCTTTTAATGGAGCATGGTATAGTGGGTACTCCTGGATCTCCAAGTTTCTTTGGTATTCCACCCTTAAAAGTGTAATTAGCAAGCATGGTGGAAATTTCGGCTTCCGGTATCTTTCTCTTATTTGTAACAATATCTTTCATATACTTAGCATAAGGATTCATTTTGAGCATATCAGTTAATCGCATACGCAAAAAGATAGGTCTAATCATTTCAGCAAAGCGCTCAAAATCCTCATCATCCTTTTTCTTGGATGGTTTGGGAGGAAAAGGCATGGGTTTCTGAACCCATGGTTCTCTTTCTTTACCATGTTTCCTAGCAACAAAGTCTCTCTTATCATAACGTTGATTCTTTGATTGTGAGTTATCAAGATCAACATCAGGTTCAATTTCTACATCATTATCATTACTAGGTTGAGCATCATCATTAACATTTTCACTAGGTTCATGCTCATTACCAGATTGTGTTTCAGCATCAGAAATAGATATATCATTTGGATTCTCAGGTGGTTCAGCAATAGGTTCACTAGAAGCATGCAAAGTCCTATCATTTTTCTTTTTCTTCCTTTTAGAAGGACTAGGTGCATCTATATTATTTCTCTGAGAATCTTGCTCAATTCTCTTAGGGTGGCCTTCAGGATACAAAGGTTCCTGAGTCATTTTACCAGTTCTAGTAGCCACTCTAACAGCATAATCATTTTTCTTACTATTCAATTCATTAAGCAAATCATTTTGAGCTTTAAGTACTTGTTCTACTTGAGTGGTAACCATAGAAGCATGTTTAGTAATGAGTTTAAGTTCACCTTTGACTCTAGACATGTAATCACCCCAAGTGTTCAAGCGTATCGGAATTGTATTTCAATTGTCTACCAAAATAAGCATTGAAGTTTTCTTGTTTGACAATAAAATTATCAAACTCTTCTAAGCATTGTCTAGCAGACTTACAGTGAGGAATATCACCTTCATCAAATCTATAGAGAGAATATACCTTTACTACCTGTGTCGGGTTATCAAGACCATGAGTTTCTTCAATAGGTAATGGATTAAGATCATATGTTTCTTCAACAGGCGGTAAATTAAGACCGTGTATTTCTTCAATAGGAGGTAAATTCTTAACATCTTCAGCTTTAATACCTCTCTCTTTCATAGATTTCTTTGCCTCTTGCATATCTTCAGGACTAAGAAATAGAACACCTCGTTTCTTCGGAGTTGGTTTAGGAATAGGCTCAGGAGCTGGCTCAGGAAGTGTCCAATTATTTTCATTTGTCAACATATTATTCAATAGAATTTCAGCTTCATCCGGTGTTCTTTCCCTGAAAACAGAACTAGCACAACTATCCAGGTAATCTCTGGAAGCATCGGTTAGTCCATTATAAAAGATATCAAGTATTTCATTTTTCTTAAGAGGATGATCAGGCAAAGCATTAAGTAACTTGAGAAGCCTCCCCAAGCTTGTGGGAGACTCTCTTCTTCAATTTGCACAAAATTATATTTTTCCCTCAAAGCAGCTTGTTTCTTATGAACAGGGAAATATTTAGCAGAGAAGTAATAAATCATATCCTGGGGACTACGCACACAACCAGGATCAAGAGAGTTGAATCATATCTTAGCATCACCCTTTAATGAGAACGGAAATATTTTAAGGATATAAAGGTGTCGAGTTCTCTCATCATTAGTGAATAGGGTGGCTATATCATTTAATTTAGTAAGATGTGCCACAACAGTTTCAGATTCATAGCCATGGAAAGGGTCAGACTCAACTAAAGTAATTATATCAGGATCAACAGAGAATTCTTAATCCTTATCAGTAACATAGATAGGTGAAGTAGCAAAAGCAGGGTCAGATTTCATTCTAGCATTAAGAGATTGCTGATTCCATTTAGCTAATAACCTCTTGAGCTCATATCTATCTTTGCAAGCTAAAATAGCTAAAGCAGCTTCTTTTTCAAAAACATAACCCTCAGGAATAACAGGCAAGTCTTCATCATCACTTTCATCAACATAATCAGTTTCAATAATTTCTTTCTCTCTAGCCCTAGCAATTTATTCATCAAGAAATTTACTAAGTGGCACAGTAGTATCAAGCATAGAAGTAGTTTCATCATAAGTATCATGCATAGCAGAAGTGGCATCATCAATAACATGCGACATATCAGAACGAATAGCAGAAGCAGGTTTAGGTGTCGCAAGCTTACTCAAAACAGAAGGTGAATCAAGTGCAGAGCTAGATGGCAGTTCCTCACCTCCCCTCGTGGTTGAGGGATAAATTGTTGTCTTAGCGTCTTTCAAGTTCTTCATAGTGACCAGCAGATATAAATCCCAAGTGACTCAAAGAATAGAGCTATGCTCCCCGGCAATGGCGCTAGAAAATAGTCTTGATAACCCACAAGTATAGGAGATCGCAACAGTTTTCGAGGGTAGAGTATTCAACCCACATTTATTGATTCGACACAAGGGGAGCCAAAGAATATTCTCAAGTATTAGCAGTTGAGTTGTCAATTCAACCACACCTGGATAACTTAGTATCTGCAGCAAAGTATTTAGTAGCAAAGTAGTATGATAGTAGTGGTAACGGTAACAAAGGTAACGGTAGCAAAAGTAATATTTTTGGTGTTTTGTAGTGATTGTAACAGTAGCAACGGGAAAGTAAATAAGCGAAGAACAATATGTGAAAAGCTCGTAGGCATTGGATCGGTGATGGAGAATTATGCCGGATGCGGTTCATCATGTAACAATCATAACATAGGGTGACACAGAACTAGCTCCAATTCATCAATGTAATGTAGGCATGTATTCCGAATAGTCATACGTGCTTATGGAAAAGAACTTGCATGACATCTTTTGTCCTACCCTCCCGTGGCAGCGGGGTCCTAATGGAGACTAAGGGATATTAAGGCCTCCTTTTAATAGAGTACCGGAACAAAGCATTAGCACATAGTGAATACATGAACTCCTCAAACTATGGTCATCACCGGGAGTGGTCCCGATTATTGTCACTTCGGGGTTGCCGGATCATAACACATAGTAGGTGACTATAGACTTGCAAGATAGGATCAAGAACTCACATATATTTATGAAAACATAATAGGTTTAGATCTGAAATCATGGCACTCGGGCCCTAGTGACAAGCATTAAGCATAGCAAAGTCATAGCAACATCAATCTCAGAACATAGTGGATACTAGGGATCAAACCCTAAGAAAACTAACTTGATTACATGATAGATCTCATCCAACTCATCCAACCCATCACCGTCCAGCAAGCCTACGATGGAATTACTCATGCACGGCGGTGAGCATCATGAAATTGGTGATGGAGGATGATTGATGATGACGATGCCGACGAATCCCCCTCTCCGGAGCCCCGAACGTACTCCAGATCAGCCCTCCCGAGAGGTTTTAGGGCTTGGCGGTGGCTCCGTATCGTAAAACGCGATGAATCCTTCTCTCTGATTTTTTCCCCGAAACTGCATATATGGAGTTGGAGTTGAGGTCGGTGGAGCTTCAGGGGGCCCACGAGGCAGGGGGCGCGCCCTCCACCCTCGTGGACAGGGTGTGGGCCCCCTGGTCTTCATCTTTTGCAAGGATTTTTTATTATTTCCAAATAGACGTTCCGTGAAGTTTCAGGTCATTCCGAGAACTTTTGTTTCTGCACATAAATAACACCATGGCAATTCTGCTGAAAACAGCGTCAGTCCGGGTTAGTTCCATTCAAATCATGCAAGTTAGAGTCCAAAACAAGGGCAAAAGTGTTTGGAAAAGTAGATACGATGGAGACGTATCAAGGATGGTTGTTGATTATCGAGGATTGAATGAAGTAACGATTAAGAACAAGTACCCACTGCCGATGATCAATGATTTGTTTGACCAGCTGCAAGGAGCTAAGGTATTTTCCAAGATCGATCTGCGATCAGGGTACCACCAGCTGAAGATTCGAGAGCAGGATATACCTAAGACAGCTTTTACCATGAGGTACAGGCTATATGATTATACCGTTATGTCATTCGGCCTGACTAACACACCTGCCTATTTTATGAACATGATGAACAAGGTGTTTATGGAGTTTTTGGATAAGTTCGTCGTGGTGTTCATTGATGGTATTCTGGTCTACTCGAAGAATGAAGAGGAACATAAAGACCATTTGCGTTTAGTACTTGGGAAGCTGAGAGAACATCAGCTATATGCCAAGTTCAGCAAGTGTGAGTTTTGGTTGAAGGAAGTTGGATTCCTTGGACATGTTATATTCGGGGAAGGAATAGCGGTAGACCCCACCAAAGTTGTCACGGTGACAAATTGGGAAGCACCCACGTCAGTTGGAGAGATTCGGAGTTTTCTTGGACTCGCATGATACTACCGGAGGTTCATTGAGAATTTCTCGATGATTGCAAAGCCTATGACGGAGTTGTTAAAGAAGGACACCAAGTTCAAATGGACTGAGGAATGTGAGGCCAGTTTTCAAGAGTTAAAGAAACGCTTGGTTACATCACCAGTGTTGATTCTGCCAGATCAATGCAAGGATTATAAAGTATATTGCGACGCTTCTCGTCGAGGATTTGGAGCCGTGCTTATGCAGGAAGGGAGAGTTGTTTCATATGCCTCACGACAGCTTAAACCCCATGAGTTAAATTATGCTACCCATGATTTGGAGTTAGCAGCCGTAGTGCATGTGTTGAAGACTTGGAGACATTTTCTCATCGGAAACCATTGTGAGGTATACACGGATCACAAGAGTTTGAAGTATATCTTCACGCAGAAGGAGTTGAATCTCAGGCAAAGGAGATGGTTGGAACTCATTAAGGATTATGATATGAAATTGCATTATCATCCCGGAAAGGCTAACGTAGTAGCCGATGCGTTGAGCCGCAAGAGTCATGTCAATACACTCATGACCGGAGTGTTACCCAAGGAGTTAGCAGAAGACCTTCGTGACCTATGTTTGGAGATAGTTCCGAGAGGTTATGTAGCAGCTTTGGAGATTCAATCTACTTTGATGGATAAGATCAGAGAAGCTCAGAAGACGGACAAGGAGATAGCCGAGATAAAGGAAAGGATGAGCAAAGGAAAGGCTAAAGGATTTCGTGAGGATGAGCACGATACCTTATGGTTTGAGGACCGCGTATATGTGCCAAATGATCAGGAGATCAGGAAGCTAATTCTGCAGGAGGCCCATGATTCGCCATATTCGATTCACCCAGGAAATACCAAGATGTATCTGGATTTGAAGGATAGTTTCTGGTGGACCGGAATGAAGAAGGATATTGTGGAGTATGTAGCAGTTTGTGATGTATGTCAGAGAGTGAAGGCAGAGCATCAGAAGCCAGCAGGATTGCTACAGCCATTGCCGATACCCGAATGGAAGTGGGATAAGCTAGTCATGGATTTTATCACGGGATTACCCAGGACTCGTTCAGGCTATGACTCGATATGGGTTGTAGTCGATCGTTTGACGAAAGTAGCTCATTTCATCCCAGTGAAGACCACTTACACCAGTGCTAAATTGGCAAAGATATACATGACCAGGATCGTATGTTTGCATGGAGTTTCGAGGACCATTGTATTAGATAGAGGAACCCAGTTTACCTCAAAGTTTTGGAATCAGTTGCACGAAACTTTGGGAACCAGGCTAGAGTTTAGTACAGCTTTTCACCCGCAGACGGATGGACAGACTGAGAGAGTCAATCAGATTCTGGAGGACATGTTGAGAGCTTGTGCGCTAGACTATGGATCTAGTTGGGACGACAATTTGCCTTATGCAGAGTTCTCTTACAACAACTGCTATCAAGCCAGTTTGAAGATGGCCCCTTTCGAAGCATTGTACGGAAGGAGGTGCAGAACACCGTTGTTGTGGGATGAAGTTGGAGACCGACAGTTGTTTGGACCAGATTTGATTAAAGAGTCTGAAGAGAAGGTTAAGCTGATTCACGATAGACTCAAGGTAGCCCAATCCAGACAGAAGAGCTATGCGGATTGTAAACACAAGGAGACAGTTTACGAAGTCGGAGACAGATGTATCTTCGTGTATCACCACTTCGAGGAGTGAAGTGTTTTGGAGTTAAGGGAAAGTTAGCACCACGTTTTGTGGGACCATACAAAGTTTTGGAACGTATGGGAGAAGTTGCTTACAAATTGGAATTGCCCGAAGGATTGTCAGGAGTTCACGATGTGTTCCACATTTCTCAGTTGAAGAAGTGCCACGCAGAGATGTCTGATATTCCTCTGAGAGATACAGTGCCACTGGGGCGATACAGTTGGATAGAGATTTGACCTACGAGGAGAAGCCAATCAAGATTCTCGAGTTTGCCAGCCGAGTTACTCGCAGTAAGGTTATTAAGTTTTGCAAAGTACAATGGAGCCACCATACCGAGGATGAAGCCACCTGGGAACGAGAGGAAGACCTACGGAAGGATCACCCTCACCTATTTTCTAGCCAACCCGAATCTCGAGGGCGAGATTCATCTTAAGGGGGGTAGGTTTGTAACATCCCAAATTTTCATTTTGGAATGTTATGCATTACATCATCATTGCATATCATATTTTATTGCATTTTGGCTTGATCCTAGAAATTCTACGCAACTCAAGGACCCACGGAGAGAGTTGGGAATTTCGTTATTTTCATATTTGAGTTTTTCTCAAATTTTGAAAAGAGGATCGTTTGATTTTAATTATTTTCTCTTCAAATATTTCTTTTATAAAAATAAAAGAGAGAGAGGATAAAATGACTTCCTCAAAATAAAGAAATATTGGAGATTTAATATTAAAATCAAATAAGAATTTTATTCGGAGTTTTATCACTATTTTATTTGAATTAGGAAAAATATGCGTTTTTCAAATTGCATTAGAGTCCCAAATAAATGTTCACCTTGTCCGGTAGATTTTTAGAGGATGGGGAAAATTTATTTCAGATTTTTGGAGTCCGTTTACTATTTCTTTTATTCGTTTTTCTGCGTGGAATAATTTAAAAAAAGGAAACCGACTTTGGGCCGTATCCGCCCGGGGGAGGCTTTATAAGCCGCGAGGCCGAGGCCGCAACCCACCAGCCCGACCCCGCCAAACCCAAGCCGCCGCGCAGCCCCGCCGCCGCCTGCGCCGCGCGCCGTCGCCGCCGCCGCGCCGTGCCGCCCCGCCGCCGCCCCGCCACCGGCGGCCCGATGCGCCGCCGCCGCCACCTCAGTTTTTGCTAGAAAACCGATTGTTTTTTCCGAAACCCTAGATGCGTTTATTTATTTATTTTAGATCGTTTTTTCGGTTTAGTTATTTAGCGAACGCCCGTTCGTTCGTTCGTTTTAACGAACGGTTTTCACCGTTTAGCCGCAGACAGCGAACGTTCATTTGTTAGTCTGTTCGTCAGTTTTTCTTTTTCTCAGATTTTCCGCGATTATTTTCGATCGCGATTTCTGATCCGATTTTCGTTTTAGTTTATGTTTTCGCTCGTTTATCGGAATCAGGCGATTCAAGCGCCTAGAGTTTCGTCTCGAAGCCCTCTTTCTGTTTAATCAACTTAAACAAGTTTTTGCTACTGTAAAATTTGACTTTAGTCCAGATTAGTAAACGAAGCTTGTTTCTTTCGTAGTTTGAGTTTCGTTGCTTTGTTTGATTTGATTATTTTTGCAAACCAGAGTTCTTAAGTTGAACTTTCTGGTTAGATCTCTTATTTGAGTTTTACCCGTGCCCTTGCTTGATTGCTTATTGTATGCTTGTTTGTTTGTGATAGAGTACCCGGAGTGCGAAGCGTGCTACTACGAGTCTCTAGGTTTCACGGATCATCAGCAAGGCAAGTAACAGTTTGATCATACCTCCTTACTACCCAGTTTTATTGCATTAGATCAATCCTCAAACAATTGCATTGTTAGGACCTGATTAAATTGTGGGTTTGGGAAGTAGTTGAGGTAGTACCTATTCACCTGTTTATTATCAAACCTTTGGGAGTTACTTCTATGGTACTTATATTGCTATGCTATGCTCGTAGACGTGGATTTGGGTTTGAGCGCATTCATGATAGATGTGAGAATTGTTAATTAATGGTTAACTTAAGGTGGCAACTTTAATACACATCTGGGTGGATTGAGGCACCTGGGGAACCCAGTGTTGTGTGTATTTTTGGAAATCCCGGGGTACCGTGTGATTCTCCTATGGACTGCCACCCAGGCTCAAAGGGATCATAAGATTATTCATGCTGGAAACTTCCGTGTGCAGCCACATGCCATTATGGGCTCTGGCATAGTTGAGTAAGTTGTGGGAAACCTTTCCATGATGGGCTAGCAGATGTAGGGGATTGTAGGTGTACAGGCCTATCTATCGGTTAAGGGGACCTCTTCGGAAAGACTGTGTCTCGGTCATCCGTTTCTCAAACATTATGTAGTGCGAGAAATCAAACGGAGGAGATCGAGTCTTGTGGGGAAAAGTGCACAAACCTCTGCAGAGTGTACAAACTAATCATGGTTAGCCGTGTCCCCGGTTATGGACATCTTGAGTATCTAGTTCTTGATTATCATGTGGATCTCATCACTCTTAATATAAATTTGATTGGGTTATTAATTACTTTTAATTGGGATTGAGATGGGGTTTACCATTCTCAATGTTTTTCAACAAACTTTGTAGTTAAATAAAATATATTCCTTTGCAGTAGGGAAAAATTGGCTTTCCGCAAAACATATTAACCATACAGCCTCCACCAGCCATATATGCATGTAGTGATAGCTTTATTCTGTTCATTACTCTTTTGTGTTGCCTTGCCAGCATATTCCATGTGCTGACCCGTTTTCGGGCTGCAACGTATCATGTTGCAGACTTTTCAGACGACGAGTAAGGAGCCTTAGGTCGTGGTCTTTCACTCAGTGATGCCGTTGGAGTTGATGGACTCACTTTATCTTCCAAGCCTTCCGCTGTTATCGTATTAGATGGCCTTAAGCCGTATTTATTGTAATAAGTTCTCTTTTGAGACATTCGTTGTAATAAGTGTGTGATTGCTACTCTATTATAAATCCTTCAAGTACTGTGCGTGTCAGCATACCGATCCAGGGATGACACTGATGCACAGAGATCAGACTGTCTGAGGTCTGGTCGCTACATGAAGTTAGTTGTATGCTTGTTCGAACAATTATCGGGGTTGAAGATTAACTTCCACAAAAGTGAATTGTTCTGCTTTGGAAGAGCTAAAGAAGAACAACATGCTTACAAAGAATTGTTCGGGTGCGAATTGGGATCTTTACCTTTCACGTATTTGGGTATACCAATCCAACATCGCAAGCTTTCTAACAAAGAGTGGAAGAGCATTGAAGGTCGATTTGAGAAAAAACTGAGTTGCTGGAAGGGCAAGGTTATGTCATACAGAGGACGATTGATTTTGAGTAATTCGGTTCTCACAAGTATGCCTATGTTTTATTGTCCTTTTTCGAAGTACCAGTTGGGGTACGAAAAATGCTAGATTTCTATCGATCGCGTTTCTTCTGGCAGAGCGACGAATTAAAAAGAAAATACAGACTTGCTAAGAGGGATATCATTTGTAGGCCGAAAGACCAAGGGGGTCTAGGCATTGAAAATTTAGAGGTGAAGAACAGATGTCTTCTCAGCAAGTGGCTGTATAAGTTATCTGTAGAGACGGATGCCACTTGGGCACAGATTTTTTGTAATAAGTACCTCCAGTCCAAAACTTTGTCCCAGGTGACGGTAAGACCGACTGATTCGCCGTTTTGGAAGGGACTCATGCGAGTAAAAGCAGCCTTTTTCAATAGGACAAAATTTGTAGTTGGCAATGGTACTTCCACAAGATTCTGGGAGGATACATGGCTAGGGGAGACGCCCCTAGCAATCCAGTATCCTTCTCTCTATAGTATTGTTCAGCGAAGAGACGCTTACGTTGCAACAGTATTACAGTCAAATCCTATTAATATTCAATTCAGGAGGACGCTAGTGGGACACCGTTGGGAAGCTTGGCTCCATCTTGTGAGAAGATTGATGGAGGTCCAACTCTCTCAACAGCCAGATCAGTTACGCTGGAAACTAGCTAAGAATGGGGAGTTTTCGGTTAAATCCATGTATTTGGATATTATCAACACTAGCATTATGCCTAGTTCGAAACATGTTTGGAAAGTCAAAGTGCCTTTAAAAATCAAAGTGTTTATGTGGTTTGTCCACAAACAGGTCATCTTAACTAAAGACAATTTGGCGAAACGCAATTGGGTAGGTTCTAAAAGATGTAGTTTTTGTGATAGTGATGAGTCAATCAGACACCTCTTTCTCGATTGCCCTTTGGCAAAGATTTTGTGGAGGTCGG
The DNA here is from genome assembly GCF_018294505.1 of Triticum aestivum. Lineage (NCBI taxonomy): Eukaryota > Viridiplantae > Streptophyta > Magnoliopsida > Poales > Poaceae > Triticum > Triticum aestivum. The sequence continues at coordinate 99,079,002 of NC_057799.1, forward strand.
TCCACATAGCCTTTAATATATCTCCTCCGTATTCCATCAACACGTTATTTGGGACATGGTTAGATGGAATTGACGTAGTAACAGCGAGACATATCCGTGTAGGAGTATGTGCTTTACTATGGGCAATTTGGAATTGCAGAAACGATTTGGTTTTTAACAGAACAACAAATATTCATTTCTTGCAGGTTATCTTAAGGGCCACTGCACTCATCCGTATGTGGTCGCTACTCACTCTGACGGAGGCCAGGGAGCATTTGGTTACTGGATCTATCCGATGGGAGACGGTAGCTCGGGCTATATTCAACCGGTTTTGGATGGCGGTCCTGTAATAGGATAGGTGTTTAGTTTCCTATCTGTTTTATTTGCCTGCCGGTTGTGGCTGTCCAGTTTGTTGCTTTCGTGCTCTGTGTTGAGCACAACCTTTTTTGTTTGAGACTACGAGATATTTGTTGGATCTTTTGCTTATTAATAATATGGTCGTATGCATCTTTCTGATGCAGAGGCCCGGGCAAACCCCTTTTCGAAAAAACCCTATGAATTTGTAGGCCATCAGCAAGCAAGACACTAGGTTAGGTAATACCCCTTTTTGCCTATTGACAGCAGGGTCCCCCTATGGTAGGCCCATAATGAAGGTACGACACAGCTTGCCCAAACATCATGAATCTCCATCAAGAGAATCACTTGACTGGGCCAGCATCACCGAGCCCATCTGGTCGAAGTGCACCACGGCGTTCACTCGATTGTACCGGACATGAGACATTGAAGATAGGAGTTAGCAATGGCACCATCAAATCTAGTTATATTTCGACACAATCAAGACACTGGTAATGACAAGCTTTACCATGTCATTATTAGTACGTGGTCAAGCGGTCGTTGTATTCTCTACTTTGGCATCCCTATATAAGGTGAAGCTAGAGTAAGGGGCTGTTTGATTCTAGGCCTTGCATTGCCACATATTTTTTTGCCAAACTTGCCTAAGGTTAGTTCATCAAAATGAGAGCACAAGTTGGCAAGCCTAAGGGAATCTTGCCATATTTTTTATGTGTATGTCATGTGGGGCCCTAGTGTGGCTTGCCTAAGATGTGACTTGAACTAAACACTCATCTAAGTTGGTCAAACTTTCCTAACCTTTGATGTAGCAACCTTTGACAAAGTTGGTCATAAACCAAACAACCCCTAAATTGTAGACAAACTCAATTGGTTCAACAAGATCACAAGACACCTATGGTGTAACCACATTGTTCATACATGAGAGAACAACTAGCAGGAGTAGGGTGTTACCCCCAGTCGGGGTTGGGAATCTCATACCTGGATCGTACCCGTGTGCCTTGTCTTTACTTGGAATTGGTTTTGATTTTTCGTGTTTGCTATTCTTCAGACGCCTGTAAAAAATTCCCATGAAATGACGTCTCTTGGTTAAAGAATTCGGAGTAAGGTGAAATTCTGATTTTCATTGATTTTTGTATAGACTAGTTGAGACTAGAGATAAATCTGTAACTATATTGGGGGGCAAAAAATTTAACCCAACAACGACCAGAAAACCAATTTCCTGAACCATGCAAGAGAAGCAGGACATTGCCCTCGCTCTCTGTCCCCAAATAAAAGAACAGAACTGCATCCTTCCCTTAGATGAGGCACACGATACAATTATCAAAACCTATCGTAACTACTTGATGCCACCCGACACCCACATCAACGGGGAAATGGGCACGGAATGTCAACTGTGCGAGCTGTGACCAGTGAGGTTATGCTCGCCATGCACGTTCCCTCTTGACTTAAACGCCACAGCCTAACATGCATGTTCAAAAGATTAATCAAAATTCCATGCATGCATAATATCCATCTCATGGTCGTTGGCTCGTCGAGGACACAGGCTCATCAGCTTTGATCAAGCTATCTAGCTATAAATAGGCCTGCACAACACCAAGTTCCCTTCACCCATGCATCCATCTTCCTCCTCTTTCTAGATATAAGCCGGCCTGTAGGCTCTATCTAGCTGTAGAGTTCATTGCAACCATGACTGCTGATAAGCTTGCTGCCTTGGTTGCGGTAGCATTGCTCGGTTGTGTGGTGCACACATGCCAAGCGAGCTACGGCTATCCCAACCCAATGCCGCCCATCCCAAGCCCGACACCTCCTACGGCACCGGCGCTCACCCTGGACTACTACAGCTATTCTTGCCCTAATGCGGAGGCAATTGTCAAGGAAGCCGTAAGGAACGCCACAGACAACAATCGCGGCATCGGCGCCGGGCTCATCCGCCTCTTCTTCCACGACTGTTTCGTCAGGGTACGTGCCAGCTTATAGTAAAATTCATGCTACGCCCATACGTGTGCAGCAGTACGTAAATGTCACGACGTACAGTATAGTAAGATATATGTGTTTGTGAGGTCCTAACGAGCGAGAGCTCCTTTTTGTTCTAGGGTTGCGACGCCTCGGTTCTCCTAGACGCGACGACGGCCAACCCGGAGCCGGAGAAGCTTGGCATTCCAAACTTCCCCAGCCTCCGCGGCTTCGAGGTGATCGACGCCGCAAAGGCGAAGGTTGAGAAGGAGTGCGGTGGGATTGTCTCGTGCGCTGACATCGTCGCTTTTGCTGGGCGCGACGCCACCTTCTTCCTCAGCAACGGCGTGGTAGACTTCAAAATGCCGGCTGGCCGCTACGACGGACGTGTGTCTTTCGCCAACGAGACCCTCCGCGACCTGCCCCCTCCCTTCGCCAACGTCACGGTGCTGGAGGCAATGTTCAAAGCCAAGGGGCTCGACCTCGACGACATGGTCACCCTCTCGGGCGCGCACACCGTTGGAATCTCTCATTGTTCGTCCTTCGCTGACCGCCTTCCAGCCGACCCGTCGGACCCCACGTCCATGGAACCCGCGCTGGCTAGCTCGCTACAGCAGAGGTGCAGCCGTGGTGGTGACCCCGTTGTGGTGCAGGATGTCGTTACCCCCCGTGACCTGGACAGACAGTACTATCAGAACGTACTCGACCGTAAAGTGTTATTCAAATAGGACGCGGCGCTGCTGTCGCCGCAGACACTCAAGGCTGTGGAACACAACGCCAAGAACCCCGGGAAGTGGGAGCGAAAGTTCAAGGACGCAATGGTTAAGATGGGCAACATCGAGGTGAAGACCAAGGCCAACGGGGAGATCAGAAAGCAGTGCCGGTTCGTCAACTAGCGACCGGTTGATGAGACAAACCCTTACTTCATCTTGACTCCTGAAGCCGGAGACTGATCAGAATAAGCTCGTGCTTTTGTTCGTATGTGTTAGCTTAATTTCCGTTGCTGTTTATTTGCTACCAAACTTTGTATTATTGGTCCATTTTTGCATCACATCTGTATCGAAAATATTTGGAGTACTTTATTATGAGATGTGACTGTCAAAGTATATTTAGTTTGCTGAAAAATCGAACCCGTAACAAACATGTTGACTGCCTTTTCGGCCATCTACATCTCACTTCCTTTTGGTTTTGTGTTGAAACATATCTTGCCTTGTGCATACGTTGCCTTGTCTTATCGCGTCTATAACACTTTCATAAGAGCATCTCCAGCCGCGTCCCCAATAGGCCCCTAGGCCTTTTTTTTGTCGCCGGCGGCCGAAAATCGGCCTAGTCGTGCCTCCAGGAGCCTTTTTTCGCCGGTTTGGGACGAAACTGGCGCCGGCGGATCCAGGCCGAACCCGGCGCACTGGGGGGGCGCCGGGAACGCGTTTTTGACACGAACGGGGATGGGCCCGCCGCGTCAGCGAGACGCCGCTTCGTCGTCCTCATCGCCTCGGTTCCCGCGGGAATCAATGCGAAGGCTGGCCAAGGCTGCCGCGCCGGCCAGCCTTCATCGATGCCTCACGGGCGGCGCAGTGAAGGCGCCACCGACGCGCGTCCCGCCCCCTCCCGCCACGCGTCGCCTGGCATGCAAGCCCTCGCCGCCCGGCCACAGCTATAAAAGCCGATCCCCCGCCGGTGAACGCCACAGCTGCCACACTTCACCTCGCATCGCCACACAAAGCAGCACCATTCCCCCTTCCCGCCGACGAGCAAATGACTGAGAGGTTCCCAGGCGACGTCGTGGCGGCGAAAGGCTTCGGCCGCCGCCATCTCCAAGAGCCGGAGGCGCGCCTCCTCTACGAGGCCGAGTATCCGGCGCCCCCGGACATGCATGTGCCGGGGGCGTGGAGGCTGAGCGCCGGCGGCATCCCGGTGCCACCGGTGCCCGAAGGGGCGGCACGGCGGGCCGAGATCTCCCGCATCCGCTCGTCGCTGACGAAGGAGCAGTGGAACGAGCCGAGGTACGCCGCCGACAGCTACACGCTGTGGACGATGTACTTCGAGCGCCGCCGCGAAGAACAGATCGCCTCCGCCAACGGCATCATCCCCCGCGGCCACCTCAACGCCGATAGGCGGCGCGATTGGTGGGGCGTGCCAGGCCGCACCCTTGAGGCCGTCCTCGACCACATCGAGACCGGCAACACGCCGCGCCTCGAGTACCCGCCGCGGCCGTCCTTCTCTCGCCGCCGTGGCAGCTCCTAGATGCCACGACGAATTGAGCCGGGGACGTCCTCGTCGTCGAGCTCCGGCTCGCCAGCGCTTCGCCCCGTCAAGCCGGAGTCGGAGGAGACGTCGCTTCGGCGCCGCACCCGCAGCGGCGCCCTCGTCATCAACGAGGGTGCCCGCCCCTCCCCGCGCTCCCTCCGCCTGGTCTAGCCGAAGCCCGAGCCGGGCCTGCTCCCCGTGAAGTCGGAGCACGTCGACATGGTGGCCCCCCACGACGAGGCCGCCCTAAAATGATCGAAGGAGGACTACGTCCACGAGCAGGTGCGCCGCCAGCGTCGGGCATACGCGCGGAGCTCCAGGCCCGACGCCCCGGGCGCGAGGAGGGCGGCGTCATCGTCCCCGACAGCGACGAGGAGGACGAGGCCGGGCCGTCCAGCGCCCCACCGCGCATCGTTGACCCTGGCCAGGGGTGCAGTAGGGACGGCGGCGGCTCCGGCGGGGTGTGTGATGACGACGACGACGGCGGCGACTACACCCGTTTCTACATGCTTCTCGGCATGTAGATGGAGTGCGGTGGCCGCGGCGCAGCAGGGCTAGGCTTAGTTTGCATGTTTTATCTGTTTTTTATACAAATTTCAATGAAGTTTCACAGAGTTTGTGCCAGTTTCACTGAGGTTGTACAGTTTTGTATGAAATATCGTCAAGTTCGCGCAATTTTAACGGCGACTGGGCACGCAATCGCCCCACGCACCAAGCAAGCGCCGGTTCACCCTCAGGCGGCTGTTTTTCGGCGTTCTGGGGGGCGAACGCCTGGAGATGCTGTAAGTCATTTGGTGCAGCACCATCATGCATGGATGGTGACTCTTGATTTTCCTTTCGCCCATGCACCAGTAGCAATGCCGGAGCGAATTTGGGGCACGCAAATGCGGGGCACCGAGTCCTCCGTACTTTTCTTTTGGTTTCTGATTTTTAAACATTTATATCTTTTGAACGAACACTCCGAATTAAATTGTTTCATATTTATATTTCTCGTGAAGGCCTGGTCAACTAATTTGTAAGGCTACTTTGCATGTTTCTGGCGAGCAGTGGCAAAAGAGAAAAAGAACTGTTGTTGCACTAAAATAATAAAATACCAAATACCAATGGTGTACCATGATGACTTTCGGCACATGCTAGATAGCATGATCTACTATGGATTCCACCCGACACCAATTAACGTACGCAGGGAATAAGCGCACGCAGTGTCAACCTGTTCGAGCTGTAAGATTATGCTCTTCGTACATGTTCTTGCTTGACTTTGCTCTCCAAGATAGTGCAAACGAACATTCTTCCACGGGAGAACATTTGTCGTGCTCCTCACCCATTGTCCTCACAGTTCTTTAGAGCATCTCCAAAATGGACACACAAATAGCCCGCAATCGTTTGGACAGACAACAGTCCGGACGGCGGACGTAGTTTACGATCCATGTGAACCCATATTTCTTCACGGACGCGAGTCCAAATTCTTGCAAAGCAGAGGAAGGTTTGCTGGCGTCCGGATTGCCTCAACGTACGCGTCCGACAATGCGGTCCCACTCAAAACCATCTTCCGCGCCTGCACCATCTCCCACACGATTATACCTCCACTCCCCGACCCGCATTCATGCCGGCCTAGAGCGGACATGGCCGGTCGCTGGAGCCGGCATAGAAGCGGCGCGCTGTCCAAGAGCACCTCACACATCACGTCAGCTTGGTCTCCACGCTTGTTCAATACCGAAGCGACGGGACCAGACATGACGACTTCTACCGCATTTAAGCCCACTACCCGTTAGTCTGCCTGCTGGCATTAAACATGTGTGGCAGCCGAGAAACCAACATTGGCGCCCGCTTTGAAATAGCCCGCTGCTTAGCCTGGTCGGCGCCCGATATTTAAACGTGGCAGCGCACGACACAATCCACCTCACCACCTCCGCTTCCCTTCCTCGTCCACGCACCTCTGATGCAATGCAATCAAGCTCTAGTGTGTTGTTGGAGAAGCTCTTGACAGAGCAGAAGATCGAGTTGATTGGCCTTGCGGCCGGCTGGCAGGCCCGTTGCGCGCGATGGTTAGAGGTTGAACTGCCGGCGAGCTCGCCGGAGGAGAGCGCATAGGATGGCGGCCGGACAATGGAGTAGGCGTCCGACAATGAGCCTGCGCCCGCGCAGGTTGCCGGCTTTACCATGGCGCAGGCGCACTACAAGGTCATCATGGCGGAGGAGCACCGGTCGCAGCCAACGCCGCCGATCAATCTCCGTGCTTCGGATGTTGTAGGAGGAGCATCGGTACAACCTGCGGCTCCTCGAGCATCCCCATCTCATAGAGGGATAGATCTACGGCGAGCTGGCAAGTGAGGATGCGGTCATGGGAGTGGCCGTGGAGAATCTGACCTTCGTGATTAGCAAAGGGTGATGTACAAGTCCATGCGTAGCGCCCACGACAGCCGTCGCAAGCGATGGAGGTTACGAGTCATGGAGGAGGAGTACGACACCCTGCTGGCAGAGATCAAGGCAAAGGCGAAGGCGGAGGTGGCGCAGGCGGTCACAGACAGGAAAGTTGATGTCGACATCAGCAGCTCTGCATTGTTCGCGTTGCTCGTGCGGTTCATGCCGAATTGCAACGACCATGAGGCTGGGCTATCCACGTCTATCGTCAACCTCACCTCGACTGGCAACGTCCACAGCCAGGCAGCAGACTCTGGCGAGGAAGAGTTGGGCATTGGAGATGGACGTGGACAAGTCTGTGTCCCATTTCCCATGTCTTACTTGTCCTAACCGAAGATGGGGAAGAACATGACGTGGAACACGGATGCGTCAACCTCACCTCGACTAGCGCCGTCCGCAGCCAGGCAGCGGACTCTAGCGAGGAAGAGTTGGACATTGGAGACGGACATGGGCAGGTCCGTGTCCCATGTCTTACTTGTCCTAACCGAACATGGGGAAGAACATGACGTGGAACACGGATGCCTCCAGGCTCGGTGAAGATTTGAAGTAGGAACTTTTGTTAAGTTAAAATGTATCATGTCCGCTTTTGTTTGATAAAGTATGTCGAACTTTTCATGAATTTGGTCCGGTTTAAATAAAAATATTCTGATTTGCATGAAAATTTTCATGTTTGTTCAAGTCATGTTCGATATGCGTGTGGACTGTGTTGGATGGTCGGCTTCTATATCAAAGTCCGCGAACACGTCCGTGGATGAATACTATATCAAACCGAGAATAACATTGGAGATGCCCTTAGGCCGAATAGGACAGATGGTTAAGATTGCTGGATTGGCCCCAGTAACGTTACTTGGTTGCATGGCACGGATGTGCCAAACGATGCCAATGCCCATGACACATGCAGACTAAGCACATTTTTTAACACAATACAATTGTATATGCTCATACACTCGCACATAGTTCACAACTAAGTACATATTCACATGTAGGAACTCTCAATTGTTACATGTTCATCTTCATGTTAGTATTCACCACTTCTTCATCAGAGCAACCTTGTGTCATCATTCATGCCCACTTCAACTAGCTGAAGAATCTCCAGCTCCTTCTTTGCCACCTGGCTTGAATTGGGACACTCTCGAGTATAGTGCCCTAACTCCTAACAATTATAGCAACAAACTTTACATATGTCAATCTTTAAAAAAATATTAAAAACCCCAGCCTCTGCATTTTTACGATGCACATATCCATTTTTATTAAAGTTGATGCAAGGCAGTAAGGCCGAAAGATATCAACAAACGGAGTACAAAACATAGACAACCACGGTAGCACCATTACCATATATGAATATAGCACCTACAACTAATTCGTTTTTTTCCACAACAACGCCTTGAAGAAGGGATAGCCGCCCTCACATCACCATAGCATGTCTTGCCAGAAAACGACAATGACAAGAATTTTTATCCTATTTGCCGACACCGACCAATGAAGGTCAGCACATCCACAACTAGACAACGCCTTCAACATGGTAACGAGAAAAGTTTGTCGCTTCTTACGTCGAACTTATAGCACTTCTGCTTATCTCTTTCTTTGGTATGGGAGGCAACAAGTAGTAGCAAACCGGCAACGACGAGGGCTTCTGGCGGCAAATGACAGCTAGGTGAGTTATTTACCTATGTTACATCGATAAATTGTGTACTTGAATGTTGATCGTGTTGGTTTCAATCATGTTTGTCTAATGACAGAATTGGTTAGTGTCTAGCGAGTTATTTGGTATTGTATTGTATGTTTTTGTACTTCCATGATCTATGAAACATTAGTGTGTGTATTGCACATGATGTTTATCCAAATATATGATATTTGTGGTGTTTGATAGACCAAGTTTTAGCTTACGGCGTGCCTAGGATTTGGCAATTCGCTAGTTCTGCCATCGGCCGTTTGTTTGATGAGTGTCTGCTTTTGTTGCACTCGGAAAAGGCCTCTAGAGTGTGCACAACAAAAAACAACTAGACAAACTTGCCTTTGCAGGAAGGGGTGTCCAGCTGAGTCACCTTTGTTGAGTGCTCCGACGAAAAAAACTCGGAAAATACGTCGGCAAGATGATCTTGCTTGTTGCCTAGTGCCCCCTGGCACTAGGCAATGATGGTGATTCCGGTAATGTCGCAACTTTGCTGGCTTATTAAAATAGTTCTTCCAATTCTATGGAAGAGATTTTCTTGATTCATAAAAGTATAATTTTACTTTCATTAAAAACTGTAATTTGCAACTAGATGAGAAAAAAGCAAGTTACACCAACTTACACTTTTCTGAATCGGTTGTAATTTATGAAAGAGCCCCGCTTCAGCACATCTCCCCCATACTAAACGTATAAAGGGAAATATGGACCTCTAGCAAATTGTACCTATTTTCATATGTATATGGTGGTTCGCCCGCCGAGACATATAAGTCGTACATATTTTCTGTTAAACTTCAACAAAGAGTGCAGGCAACATGAATCGAACTAATGACCTCTTCGTTCAGAGAGAGCCGCACCAACCAACTAGGACATCTTAACACTCATGCCTATTTACTTTTTCTTTTCTTTCTTTTTCTTATTGTTCAGTTTGCGGAAGCCCACTGTTTCGCTGCGCCGACCTATTGTCGAATCGGCCTTTTTTCAATTATTTCTTTTCTTTTTTCTTGTTCCTTTTTTTGTTTTTTGTTTCTTTTTCCTTTTTCAAAAAATACTTGCGCTTTTAGAAGTTTGTTAAAAATTTCAAAAAATGTTTTATTTTTCAATTTTTCATAAAATACAAATATTCCCATTTTTAGATAATTGTACAGATTTTTAAAAAAAATATTCGCCCCTTTCAAGATTGCTAAGAATATCACAACACGGATAGTTTTTAAAAAGAGAGAACAAAATATCCAACACAAACATGTTTTTATTTTTTGAACATTTTCTGAAAACACTAACAAATTTGGAATTAAAAAATAAGAACAAAATATGAAACTATTTTTTTTGAATTTCCACGAACATTTCTTTTATTTGTCTAGATTTTTTTAAAACAAGAACATTTTTAAAATTCCGATCAAATTTTGAAAGCACGAACTTGGGGGTCACAAGAGAAAGTTACCCAAGTTCGGGCCTCCTTGGAGGAGTAACACCCTACGTCCTACTTCTGGTTTATATTCATGGTGGAGTACCTCATGCGAGGATTACAATGATGGGATGATATATGGTTACCGAGAGTATGTGTCTACGAGAGTAGATGGATCTGGCTAACCCCTAGCCCCGCCTTATATAGACGACAAGGCTAGGGTTTACATGAATCTAACCGACCTCGAGCCGCCGCCTTGCTTGGCTTGCACTCCAAGATGATCGCAGAGCTCGTTCCGGGCCTCTGACTCCGTCCTACCGTCGAGCCCACTTCAAGCCATGTGGACCCTGTGGTGGGACTATTGTCGGGGTTCCCTTAAGCAAGTGGAATGCTTATAAGGATATGAGATACTCTGTTGACTATTTGGTTTAATAGCATTGGTGAATGTTGTGAAGGGGTCCCACTTAGCATTTCCACCTTATATGGCCACGAAGCATACTGTTGTTGTAAAGGTTAGGATGTTGAGGTAATTTGAGGTGACAGTAAAAGCCTCTCCACATCGTCTTTGCAATTGATACGGGAGTAGGAGCATCTACAACCGGGCGCCCCAAATTGGCCTCAAACATCCGGGCGGCCCGCGCGGTCACTGGCCAGTCACGAAATTTGGACACAGTTGGGTGCCTCAAACGGGCCTCAAACGCCCGGGCTGACCGGCACCCCTCATATCCAACCCAATATGGGGCGGATACGGGGGCGCCCGGGCGCGTCCGCCACGTCGGACCCGACCCACGCTGGCCCACCCGACCCCACAAATATTCCTTCCCATCTGCTCGCCGGACCAAACCTTAGCCACTTCACTCCACTCCCCTTCGCCACCCAAGCTTTTCTTCAGCGGCGTCCGGCCGTCTCCGACATAGCGGTCAGCGGATCCGACTCCTTCACCTCCAGATTCGTCGACCTCGAGCTCATCCCACGTGGCCCCGTTGAGGAGATGGTCGTCTGGTTTGCGCTCCGCCGCTCCCGGGAGGAGGCCCATGCACGGCGACGTAGTGCCTCCTTACGTCGGAAATCCATTGCGTCTACCCAAATGGCGCATGGATCCGGTGCTAGATCAGCCATTGTTGCCTCACCAGAGGCGGTGCGGCCCATCTGGTGTCTGACCGCGGTGTCGGATGTGCAAAGCCTCCCTTGGCGCGCCGAGGCCATGGAAGCACCACGCGCTTCGTCTGACGCAAATATGGTGCAGCATGCCCGCCATGCGAGCTAGCGGGTGCGGGAGGCGACAGTGGACGTCGGCGAGGCGGCGTCGCATTCTCTGGTGCCCCGTATGGTGCACCAGGCCGGGCGCCGCTGAAGGAAATATGCCCTAGAGGAAATAATAAAGTTGTTATTTGATGTCTACTACGCAACCTTCTCCTTGTAGACGTTGTTGGGCCTCCAAGTGCAGTGGTTTGTAGGATGATACATCTCCAACGTATCTATAATTTTTTATTGCTCCATGCTATATTATATTCTGTTTTGGACATTATTGGGCTTTATTATACACTTTTATATTATTTTTGGGACTAACCTATTAACCGGAGGCCCAGCCCAGAATTGCTGTTTTTTGCCTATTTCAGAGTTTCGCAGAAAAAGAATATCAAACGGAGTCTAAACGGAATGAAACCTTCGGGAACATGATTTTCGGAACGAACGTGATCCAGAGGACTTGGACCCTACGTCAAGACATCAACCAGGAGGGCACGAGGTAGGAGGGGCGCACCTACCCCCCAGGGTGCGCCCTCCACCCTCGTGGGCCCCCTGTTGCTCCACCGACGTACTCCTTCCTCCTATATATACCTACGTACCCCCAAACTACCAGATACGGAGCGAAAAACCTAATTCCACCGCCGCAACCTTCTGTACCCGTGAGATCCCATCTTGGGGCCTTTTCCGGAGCTCCGCCAGAGGGGGCATCGATCACGGAGGGCTTCTACATCAACACCATAGCCTCTCCGTTGATGTGTGAGTAGTTTACCTCAGACCTTCGGGTCCATAGTTATTAGCTAGATGGCTTCTTCTCTCTTTTTGGATCTCAATACAATGTTCTCCCCCTCTCTTGTGGAGATCTATTTGATGTAATCTTCTTTTGCGGTGTGTTTGTTGAGACCGATGACTTGTGGGTTTATGATCAAGTTTATCTATGAACAATATTTGAATCTTCTCTGAATTCTTTTATGTATGATTGGTTATCTTTGCAAGTCTCTTCGAATTATCAGTTTGGTTTGGCCTACTAGATTGATCTTTCTTGCAATGGGAGAAGTGCTTAGCTTTGGGTTCAATCTTGCGGTGTCCTTTCCCAGTGACAGTAGGGGCAGCAAGGCACGTATTGTATTGTTGCCATCGAGGATAACAAGATGGAGTTTATATCATATTGCATGAGTTTATCCCTCTACATCATGTCATCTTGCTTAAAGTGTTACTCTGTTCTTATGAACTTAATACTCTAGATGCATGCTGGATAGTCGGTCTACTTGTCTCGGACGTGATGCCTATATACATGATCATACCTAGATATTCTCATAACTATGCTCAATTCTGTGAATTGCTCAACAGTAATTTGTTCACCCTCCGTAATACTTATGCTCTTGAGAGAAGCCACTGGTGAAACCTATGGCCCCGGGTCTATTGTCCATCATATTAATCTCCCGACAACAAGCTATTTCTGGCGCCGTTTTTATTTTGCTTTCTTTACTTTGCATCTTTATCATAAAAATGCCAAAAAAATTATATTATCATTTCTATCAGATCTCACTCTCGTAAGTGACCGTGTAGGAATTGACAACCCCTTATCGCGTTGGTTGGGAGGATTTATTTGTTTGTGTAGGTGCGAGGCACTCGTGCGTGGCCTCCTACTGGATTGATACCTTGGTTCTCAAAAACTGAGGGAAATACTTACGCTACTTTGTTGCATCACCCTTTCGTCTTCAAGGGAAAACCAACGTAGTGCTCAAGAGGTAGCAAGAAGGATTTCTGGCGCCGTTGCCGGGGAGGCTTACGCAAGGTCAAGTCAAGATTTGGACTCCCGACAACGAGCCATTTCTGGCGCCGTTGCCGGGGAGTCTACGCAAAAGTCAACATACTAAGTACCCGTCACAAACCCTTATCTACCGCATTACATTATTTGCCATTTGCCTCTCGTTTTCCTCTCCCCCACTTCACCCTTGCCATTTTATTCGCCATCTCTTTTCCGTTTGCCTCTTTTTGCCCATCTCTTGTTTGCTCGTGTGTTGGATTGCTTGTTTGTCACGATGGCTCAAGACAATACCAAATTGTGTGACTTCACCAATACCAACAAAAATGATTTCCTTAGCACTCCGATTGGTCCTCTTACCGATACTGAATCTTGTGAAATCAATGCTCCTTTGTTGAATCTTGTCATGAAAGATCAATTCGCCGGCCTTCCTAGTGAAGATGCCGCTACCCATCTAAATAACTTCATTGATTTGTGTGATATGCAAAAGAAGAAAGATGTGGACAATGATATTGTTAAATTGAAGCTATTTCCTTTTTCTCTTAGAGACCGTGCTAAAGCTTGGTTTTCATCTTTGCCTAAATATAGTATTGATTCTTGGAATAAGTGCAAAGATGCTTTTATCTCTAAGTATTTTCCTCTCGCTAAGATCATCTCTCTTAGAAACGATATTATGATTTTTAAGCAACTTGATCATGAACATGTTGCACAAGCTTGGGAGAGGATGAAATTAATGATACGTAATTGCCCTACGCATGGTTTGAATTTGTGGATGATTATACAAAATTTTTATGGCGGATTGAATTTTGCTTCTAGAAATCTTTTAGATTCGACCGCGGGAGGCACTTTTATGGAAATCACTTTAGGAGAAGCTACTAAACTCCTAGATAATATTATGGTTAATTATTCTCAATGGCACACTGAAAGATCTACTAGTAAAAAAGTGCATGCGATAGAAGAAATTAATGTTTTGAGTGGAAACATGGATGAACTTATGAAATTATTTGCTAATAAGAGTGTTTCTTCTGATCCTAATGATATTTTTTTGTCTACTTTGATTGAGAATAGTAATGAATCTATGGATGTGAATTTTGTTGGTAGGAATAATTTTGGTAACAGCGCGTATAGAGGAAACTTTAATCCTAGGCCTTATCCTAGTAATTCCTCTAATAATTATGGTAATTCCTACAACAATTCTTATGGAAATTTTAATAAGATGCCCTCTGAATTTGAGACTAGTGTTAAAGAATTTATGAATTCGCAAAAGAATTTCAATGCTTTGCTTGAAGAAAAATTGCTTAAAGTTGATGAATTGGCTAGGAACGTTGATAGAATTTCTCTTGATGTTGATTCTTTAAAACATAGATCTATTCCACCTAAGCATGATATCAATGAGTCTCTCAAAGCCATGAGAATTTCCATTGATGAGTGCAAAGAAAGAACCGCTAGGATGCGTGCTAAGAAAGATTGCTTTGTGAAAGCGTGTTCTTCTAGTTTCTATGAAAATAAAGATGAAGATCTAAAAGTTATTGATGTGTCCCCTATTAAATCTTTGTTTTTAAATATGAATCTTGATGGGACTGAATATGATCCACCTTTAACTAGAAGGCGTTCCAAAAATTCAGAGTTTTTAGATCTTGATGCTAAAATTGATAAAAGTGAGATTGCAGAAGTTAAAACTTTAGATCTCAATGCACCCAATATCTTGGATTTCAAGGAATTTAATTATGAAAATTGCTCTTTGATAGATTGTATTTCCTTGTGGCAATCCGTGCTAAATTCTCACATGCTTATAGTCAACATAAACCTTTTACTAAACATATCGTTGATGCTTTGATGCAATCTTATGAAGAGAAACTTGAGTTGGAAGTTTCTATCCCTAGAAAACTCTAGGATGAGTGGGAACCTACTATTAAAATTAAAGATCATGAATGTTATGCTTTGTGTGATTTGGGTGCTTGTGTTTCCACGATTCCAAAAACTTTGTGTGATTTGCTAGGTTTCCGTGATTTTGATGATTCCTCTCTAAACTTGCACCTTGCGGATTCCACTATTAAGAAACCTATGGGAAGAATTAATGATGTTCTTATTGTTGCAAATAGGAATTATGTGCCCGTAGATTTTATTGTTCTTGATATAGATTGCAATCCTTCATGTCCTATTATTCTTGGTAGACCTTTCCTTAGAAAGATTGGTGCAATTATTGATATGAAGGAAGGGAATATTAGATTCCAATTTCCGTTAAGGAAAGGAATGGAACACTTCCCTAGAAATAAAATAAAATTACCTTATGAATCTATTATGATAGCCAGGAAGGGAATATTAGATTCCAATTTCCGTTAAGGAAAGACATGGAACACTTCCCTAGAAAGAAAATAAAATTACCTTATGAATCTATTATGATAGCCACTTATGGATTGCCTACCAAAGATGGCAATACCTAGATCTATCCTTGCTATTATGCCTAGCTAGGGGCGTTAAACGATAGCGCTTGTTGGGAGGCAACCCAATTTTATGTTTAGTTTTTTTGCTTTTTGCTTTTGTTTAGGAATAAATCTTTGATCTAGCCTCTGGTTAGTTGTCTTTTTATGTTTTAATTAGTGTTTGTGCCAAGTTAAACCTATAGGATATTCTTGGATGATAGTTATTTGATCTTACTGAAAATTCCAGAAACTTTCTGTTCATGAAAATAATTGTTAAAAATCACCAGAACGTGATAAAATATTGATTCCAATTGATGCTGATCAATAAACAAATTGTCTAGGTCTTACTATTTTGGATGAATTTTTGTAGTTCCATAAGTTTGCGTTAGTTACAGATTACTACAGACTGTTCAGTTTTTGACAGATTCTGTTTTCGGTGTGTTGTTTGCTTATTTTGATGAATCTATGGCTAGTAAAATAGTTTATAAACCATAGAGAAGTCGGAATAAAGTAGGTTTAATACCAACATAAATAAAGAATGAGTTCATTACAGTACCTTGAAGTGGCCTTTTGTTTTCTTTCGCTAACGGAGCTCATGAGATTTTCTGCTGAGTTTTGTGTTGTGAAGTTTTCAAGTTTTGGGTGAAAGATTTGATGGATTATGGAACAAGGAGTGGCAAGAGCCTAAGCTTGGGGATTCCCATGGCACCCCCAAGATAATCTAAGGACACCTAAAAGCCAAAGCTTGGGGATGCCCCGGAAGGCATCCCCTCTTTCGTCTACTTCCATCGATAACTTTACTTGGAGCTATATTTTTATTCACCACATGATATGTGTTTTGCTTGGAGCGTCTTGTATGATTTGAGTATTTATTTGTTAGTTTGCCACAATCATCCTTGCTGTACACACCTTTTGAGAGAGACACACATGATTCGGAAATTATTAGAATACTCTATGTGCTTCACTTATATCTTTTGTGTTATACAATTTTTGCTCTAGTGCTTCACTTATATCTTTTAGAGCACGGTGGTGATTTTTTTTAATAGAAACTATTATTCTCTCATGCTTCACTTAGATTATTTTGAGAGTCCTACAAAACAGCAAGGTAATTTGCTTTAGACATCCAATTAGTTTTTTTTCTTATGAGTGCGTTGAATACTATGAGAAGTTAGATGCTTGATAATTGTTTTGAGACATGGAGGTAGTAATATTAGAGTCATGCTAGTTGGGTAGTTGTGAATTTGAAAAATACTTGTGTTAAAGTTTGTGATTCCCGTAGCATGCACGTATGGTGAACCGTTATGTGATGAAGTCGGAGCATGATTTATTTATTGATTGTCTTCCTTATGAGTGACGGTCGGGGACGAGCGATGGTCTGTTCCTACCAATCTATCCCCCTAGGAGCATGCGCGTAATAATTTGCTTCGATAACTTGTAGATTTTTGCAATAAGTATATGAGTTCTTTATGACTAATGTTGAGTCCATGGATTATACACACTTTTCTCCCTTCCACCATTGCTAGCCTCTTTAATACCGCGCACTTTTCGCCGATATCATACATCCACCATATACCTTCCTCAAAACAGCCACCATACCTACCTATCATGGCATTTCCACAGCCATTCCAAGATATATTGCCATGCAACTTTCCACCGTTCCGTTTACTATGACACGCTCCATCATTGTCATATTGCTTTGCATGATCATGTAGTTGACATTGTATTTGTGGCAAAGCCACCGTTCATAATTCTTTCATACATGTCACTCTTGATTCATTGCATATCCCGGTACACCGCCGGAGGCATTCACATAGAGTCATATTTTGTTGTAAGTATTGAGTTGTAATTGTTGAGTTGTAAGTAAATAAAAGTGTGATGATCATCATTATTAGACCATTGTCCCAAGTGAGGAAAGGATGATGGAGACTATGATTCCCCCACAAGTCGGGATGAGACTCCGGACTAAATAAAAAAAAGAGGCCATGAAAAAAAGAGAAAAGACCCAAATAAAAAATATAATGAGAGAAAAAAGAGAATGGACAATGTTACTATCCTTTTACCACACTTGTGGTTCAAAGTAGCACCATGATCTTCATGATAGAGAGAGTCTCCTAGGATATCACTTTCATATAGTAGTGGGAAATTTTCATTATAGAACTTGGCTTGTATATTCCAATGATGGGCTTCCTCAAAATGCCCTAGGTCTTCGTGAGCAAGCAAGTTGGATGCACACCCACTTAGTTTCTTTTGTTGAGCTTTCATATACTTATAGCTCTAGTGCATCCGTTGCATGACAATCCCTATTCACTCACATTGATATCTATTAATGGGCATCTCCATAGCCCGTTGATACACCTAGTTGATGTGAGACTATCTTCTCCTTTTTGTCCTCTCCGCAACCACCATTCTATTCCACATATAGTGCTATGTCCATGGCTCATGCGCATGTATTGCGTGAAGATTGAAAAAGTTTGAGACCATAAAGTATGAAACAATTGCTTGGCTTGTCATCGGGGTTGTGCATGATTTAAATACTTTGTGTGGTGAAGATAGAGCATAGCCAGATTATATGATTTTGTAGGGATAACTTTCTTTGGCCATGTTATTTTGAGAAGACATAATTTCTTAGTTAGTATGCTTGAAGTATTATTATTTTTATGTCAATATTAAACTTTTGTCTTGAATCTTTGGATCTGAATATTCATACCACAATTAAGAAGAATTACATTGAAATTATGCCAAGTAGCATTCCACATCAAAAATTCTGTTTTTATCATTTACCTACTCGAGGACGAGCAGGAATTAAGCTTGGGGATGCTCGATACGTCTCCAACGTATCTATAATTTTTGATTGCTCCATGCTATATTATATTCTGTTTTGGACATTGTTGGGCTTTATTATACACTTTTATATTATTTTTGGGACTAACCTATTAACCGGAGGCCCAGCCCAAAATTGCTGTTTTTGCCTATTTCAGAGTTTCGCAGAAAAGAATATCAAACGGAGTCCAAACGGAATTAAACCTTCGGGAACATGATTTTCGGAACGAACGTGATCCAGAGGACTTGGACCCTACGTCAAGACATCAACCAGGAGGGCACGAGGTAGGAGGGGCGCGCTTACCCCCCAGGGTGCGCCCTCCACCCTCGTGGGCCCCCTGTTGCTCCACCGACGTACTCCTTCCTCCTATAGATACCTACGTACCCCCAAACTACCAGATACGGAGCAAAAAACCTAATTCCACCGCCGCAACCTTCTGTACCCGTGAGATCCCATCTTGGGGCCTTTTCCGGAGAGGTGGAGGCTGTTGGGTAACGTAGTAATTTCAAAAAAAAATCCTACGCACACGCAAGATCATGGTGATGCATAGCAACAAGAGGGGAGAGTGTTGTCCACGTACCCTCGTAGACCGACAGCGGAAGCGTTATCACAACGCGGTTGATGTAGTCGAACGTCTTCACGATCCGACCGATCAAGTACCGAACGCACGGCACCTTCGAAGTTCTACACACGTTCAGCTCGATGACGTCCCTCGAACTCCGATCCAGCCGAGTGTTGAGGGAGAGTTTCGTTAGCACGACGGCGTGGTGACGATGATGATGTTCCACCGACGCAGAGCTTTGCCTAAGCTTCGCGACAGTATTATCGAGGTGTAATCTGGTGGAGGGGGGCACCGCACACGGCTAAAATATCGTATATCAAGTGTGTTCTTAGGTGCCCCCCTGCCCCCGTATATAAAGGAGCAAGGGGGAGGCCGGCTGCCTATGGGGCGCGCCAAGGAGAGGGGGGGAGTCCTCCTCCTAGTAGGAGTAGGACTCCCCTTTCCTAGTCCTACTAGGAAAAGAAGGGGGGAAGGAAAGAGAGGGAGAGGGAGAGGGAAAGAGGGCTGCGCCCCCCTCTCCTAGTCCAACTAGGACTCCTCTGGGAGGGGGCGCACCACCTCCTGGCTGCTGCCCTCTCTCTCCCCTCAAGGCCCACTAAGGCCCAATACTTCCCCGGGGGGTTCCGGTAACCCTCCGGCACTCCGGTTTAATCCGAAACTTCTCCGGAACACTTCCGGTGTCCGAATATAGTCGTCCAATATATCAATCTTTACGTCTCGACCATTTCGAGACTCCTCGTCATGTCCGTGATCACATCCGGGACTCCGAACAACCTTCGGTACATCAAATCATATAAACTCATAATAAAACTGTCATCGTAACTTTAAGCGTGCGGACCCTTTGGGTTCGAGAACTATGTAGACATGACCGAGACACCTCTCCGGTCAATAACCAATAGCGGGACCTGGATGCCCATATTGGCTCCTACATATTCTACGAAGATCTTTATCGGTCAGACCGCATAACAACATACGTTGTTCCCTTTGTCATCGGTATGTTACTTGCCCGAGATTCGATCGTCGGTATCTCGATACCTAGTTCAATCTCGTTACCGGCAAGTCTCTTTACTCGTTCCGTAATACATCATCCCGCAACTAACTCATTAGTCACAATGCTTGCAAGGCTTATAGTGATGTGCATTACCGAGTGGGCCCTGAGATACCTCTCCGACAATCGGAGTGACAAATCCTAATCTCGAAATACGCCAACCCAACAAGTACCTTTGGAGACACCTGTAGAGCACCTTTATAATCACCCAGTTACGTTGTGACGTTTGGTAGCACACAAAGTGTTCCTCCGGTAAACGGGAGTTGCATAATCTCATAGTCATAGGAACATGTATAAGTCATGAAGAAAGCAATAGCAACATACTAAACGATCGGGTGCTAAGCTAATGTAATGGGTCATGTCAATCACGTCATTCTCCTAATGAGGTGATCCCGTTAATCAAATGACAACTCATGTCTATGGCTAGGAAACATAACCATCTTTGATTAACGAACTAGTCAAGTAGAGGCATACTAGTGACACTTTGTTTGTCTATGTATTCACACATGTATTATGTTTCCGGTTAATACAATTCTAGCATGAATAATAAACATTTATCATGATATAAGGAAATATATAATACTTTATTATTGCCTCTAGGGCATATTTCCTTCAGTCTCCCACTTGCACTAGAGTCAATAATCTAGATTACATAGTAATGATTCTTACACCCATGGAGTCTTGGTGCTGATCATGTTTTGCTCGTGGAAGAGGCTTAGTCAACGGATCTGCTACATTCAGATCCGTATGTATCTTGCAAATTTCTATGTCTCCCACCTGGACTAAATCCCGGATGGAATTGAAGCGTCTTCTGATGTGCTTGGTTCTCTTGTGAAATCTGGATTCCTTTGCTAAGGCAATTGCACCAGTATTATCACAAAAGATTTTCATTGGTCCCGATGTACTAGGTACGACACCTAGATCGGTTATGAACTCCTTCATCCAGACTCCTTCATTCGCTGCTTCCGAAGCAGCTATGTATTCCGCTTCACACGTAGATCCCGCCACGACACTTTGCTTGGAACTGCACCAACTGACAGCTCCACCGTTCAATGTAAATACGTATCCGGTTTGCGATTTCGAATCGTCCGGATCAGTGTCAAAGCTTGCATCAACGTAACCATTTACGATGAGCTCTTTGTCACCTCCATATACGAGAAACATATCCTTAGTCCTTTTCAGGTATTTCAGGATGTTCTTGACCGCTGTCCAGTGATCCACTCCTGGATTACTTTGGTACCTCCCTGCTAAACTTATAGCCAGGGACACATCAGGTCTGGTACACAGCATTGCATACATGATAGAGCCTATGGCTGAAGCATAGGGAACATCTTTCATCTTCTCTCTATCTTCTGCAGTGGTCGGGCATTGAGTCTTACTCAATCTCACACCTTGTAGTACAGGCAAGAACCCTTTCTTTGCTTGATCCATTTTGAACTTCTTCAAAACTTTGTCAAGGTATGTGCTTTGTGAAAGTCCAATTAAGCGCCTTGATCTATCTCTATAGATCTTAATGCCTAATATATATGCAGCTTCACCGAGGTCTTTCATTGAAAAACTCTTATTCAAGTATCCCTTTATGCTATCCAGAAATTCAATATCATTTCCAATCAGTAATATGTCATCCACATATAATATCAGAAATGCTATCGAGCTCCCACTCACTTTCTTGTAAATACAGGCTTCTCCAAAAGTCTGTATAAAACCAAATGCTTTGATCACACTATCAAAGCGTTTATTCCAACTCCGAGAGGCTTGCACCAGTCCATAAATGGATCGCTGGAGCTTGCACACTTTGTTAGCTCCCTTTGGATCGACAAAACCTTCCGGTTGTATCATATACAACTCTTCTTCCAGAAATCCATTCAGGAACGCAGTTTTGACATCCATTTGCCAAATTTCATAATCATAAAATGCGGCAATTGCTAACATGATTCGGACAGACTTAAGCATCGCTACGGGTGAGAAGGTCTCATCGTAGTCAATTCCTTGAACTTGTCGAAAACCTTTCGCAACAAGTCGAGCTTTATAGATAGTAACATTACCATCAGCGTCAGTCTTCTTCTTGAAGATCCATTTATTTTCAATGGCTTGCCGACCATCGGGCAAGTCAACCAAAGTCCATACTTTGTTCTCATACATGGATCCCATCTCGGATTTCATGGCTTCAAGCCATTTTTCGGAATCTGGGCTCACCATCGCTTCTTCATAGTTCGTAGGTTCGCCATGGTCTAGTAACATGACCTCCAGAACAGGATTACCGTACCACTCTGGTGCGGATCTTGATCTAGTTGACCTACGAAGTTCAGTAATAACTTGATCTGAAGTTTCATGATCATTATCATTAACTTCCTCACTACTTGGTGTAGGTATCGCAGAAACTGATCTCTGCGATGATCTACTTTCCAATAAGGGAGCAGGTACAGTTACCTCATCAAGTTCTACTTTCCTCCCACTCACATCTTTCGAGAGAAACTCCTTCTCCAGAAAGGATCCATTTCTAGCAACAAATATCTTGCCTTCGGATCTGTGATAGAAGGTGTACCCAACGGTCTCCTTTGGGTATCCTATGAAGACACATTTCTCCGATTTAGGCTCGAGCTTATCAGGTTGAAGTTTCTTCACATAAGCATCGCAACCCCAAACTTTAAGATACGACAACTTTGGTTTCTTGCCAAACCATAGTTCAAAAGGCGTCGTCTCAACGGATTTCGATGGTGTCCTATTTAGAGTGAATGCAGCCGTCTCTAAAGCATAACCCCAAAACGATAGCGGTAAATCAGTAAGAGACATCATAGATCGCACCATATCTAGTAAAGTGCGATTACGACGTTCAGACACACCATTACGCTGTGGTGTTCCGGGTGGCGTGAGTTGCGAAACTATTCCGCATTGTTTCAAATGTAGACCAAACTCGTAACTCAAATATTCTCCTCCACGATCAGATCGTAGGAATTTTATTTTCTTGTTACGATGATTTTCAACTTCACTCTGAAATTCTTTGAACTTTTCAAATGTTTCAGACTTATGTTTCATTAAGTAGATATACCCATATCTGCTCAAATCATCTGTGAAGGTGAGAAAATAACGATATCCGCCACGAGCTTCAATATTCATCGGACCACATACATCTGTATGTATGATTTCCAACAAATCTGTTGCTCTCTCCATAGTTCCGGAGAACGGTGTTTTGGTCATCTTGCCCATAAGGCACGGTTCGCAAGTACCAAGTGATTCAAAATCAAGTGATTCCAAAATTCCATCAGTATGGAGTTTCTTCATGCGCTTTACACCGATATGACCCAAACGGCAGTGCCACAAATAAGTTGCACTGTCATTATTAACTCTGCATCTTTTGGCTTCAATATTATGAATATGTGTATCACTACTATCGAGATTCACTAAAAATAGACCACTCTTCAAGGGTGCATGACCATAAAAGATATTATTCATATAAATAGAACAACCATTATTCTCTGATTTAAATGAATAACCGTCTCGCATTAAACAAGATCCAGATATAATGTTCATGCTCAACGCTGGCACCAAATAACAATTATTTAGGTCTAAAACTAATCCCGAAGGTAGATGTAGAGGTAGCGTGCCGACGGCGATCACATCGACTTTGGAACCATTTCCCACGCGCATCGTCACCTCGTCCTTAGCTAAACTTCGCTTAATCCGTAGCCCCTGTTTTGAGTTGCAAATATTAGCAACAGAACCAGTATCAAATACCCAGGTGCTACTGCGAGTATTAGTAAGGTACACATCAATAACATGTATATCACATATACCTTTGTTAACCTTGCCATCCTTCTTATCCGCCAAATACTTGGGGCAGTTCCGCTTCCAGTGGCCAGTCTGCTTACAGTAGAAGCACTCAGTTTCAGGCTTAGGTCCAGACTTGGATTTCTTCTCCTGAACAGCAACTTGCTTGCTATTCTTCTTGAAGTTCCCTTTCTTCTTCCCTTTGCCCTTTTTCTTGAAACTAGTGGTTTTACTGACCATCAACACTTGATGCTCCTTTTTGATTTCTACCTCCGCTGCCTTTAGCATTGCGAAGAGCTCGGGAATCGTCTTATCCATCCCTTGCATGTTATAGTTCATCACGAAGCTCTTGTAGCTTGGTGGCAGTGATTGAAGAATTCTGTCAATGACGCAATCATCCGGAAGTTGAACTCCCAGTTGAATCAAGTGATTATTATACCCAGACATTCTGAGTATATGCTCACTGACAGAACTATTCTCTTCCATCTTGCAGCTATAGAACTTATTGGAGACTTCATATCTCTCAATCCGGGCATTTGCTTGAAATATTAACTTCAACTCCTGGAACATCTCATATGCTCCATGACGTTCAAAACGTCGTTGAAGTCCCGGTTCTAAGCCGTAAAGCATGGCACACTGAACTATTGAGTAGTCATCAGCTTTGCTTTGCCAGACGTTCATAACTTCTGGTGTAGCTCTTGCAGGAGGCCTGGCACCTAGCGGTGCTTCCAGGACGTAATTCTTCTGTGCAGCAATGAGGATAATCCTCAAGTTACGGACCCAGTCCGTGTAATTGCTACCATCATCTTTCAACTTAGCTTTCTCAAGGAACGCATTAAAATTCAACGGAACAACAGCACGGGCCATATATCTACAATTAACATAGACAAGCAAGATACTATCAGGTACTAAGTTCATGATAAATTTAAGTTCAATTAATCATATTACTTAAGAACTCCCACTTAGATAGACATCTCTCTAATCATCTAAGTGATTACGTGATCCAAAGCAACTAAACCATGACCGATTAACACGTGAGATGGAGTAGTTTCAATGGTGAACATCACTATGTTGATCATATCTACTATATGATTCACGCTCGACCTTTCGGTCTCTGTGTTCCGAGGCCATATCTGTACATATGCTAGGCTCGTCAAGTTTAACCTGAGTACTCCGCGTGTGCAACTGTTTTGCACCCGTTGTATTTGAACGTAGAGCCTATCACACCCGATTAACACGTGGTGTCTCAGCACGAAGAACTTTTGCAACGGTGCATACTCAGGGAGAACACTTTTATCTTGAAATTTTAGTGAGAGATCATCTTATAATGCTACCGTCAAACAAAGCAAGATAAGATGCATAAAGGATTAACATCACATGCAATCAATATAAGTGATATGATATGGCCATCATCATCTTGTGCTTGTGATCTCCATCTCCGAAGCACCGTGCTTGTGATCTCCATCTCCGAAGCACCGTCATGATCACCATCGTCACCGGCGCGACACCTTGATCTCCATCGTAGCATCGTTGTCGTCTCGCCAACTTATTGCTTTTACGACTATCGCTACCGCTTAGTGATAAAGTAAAACTATTACATGGCGATTGCATCTCATACAATAAAGCGACAACCATATGGCTCCTGCCAGTTGCCGATAACTCGGTTACAAAACATGATCATCTCATACAACACATTATATCACATCATGTCTTGACCATATCACATCACAGCATGCCCTGCAAAAACAAGTTAGACGTCCTCTACTTTGTTGTTGCAAGTTTTACGTGGCTGCTACGGGCTTAGCAAGAACCGTTCTTACCTACGCATCAAAACCACAACGATAGTTTGTCAAGTTGGTGCTGTTTTAACCTTCGCAAGGACCGGGCGTAGCCACACTCGGTTCAACTAAAGTGAGAGAGACAGACACCCGCCAGTCACCTTTAAGCAACGAGTGCTCCGAACGGTGAAACCAGTCTCGCGTAAGCGTACGCGTAATGTCGGTCCGGGCCGCTTCATCTCACAATACCGCTGAACCAAAGTATGACATGCTGGTAAGCAGTATGACTTATATCGCCCACAACTCACTTGTGTTCTACTCGTGCATAGCATCAACGCATAAAACCAGGCTCGGATGCCACTGTTGGGTAACGTAGTAATTTCAAAAAATTCCTACGCACACGCAAGATCATGGTGATGCATAGCAACGAGAGGGGAGAGTGTTGTCCACGTACCCTCGTAGACCGACAGCGGAAGCGTTATCACAACGCGGTTGATGTAGTCGAACGTCTTCACGATCCGACCGATCAAGTACCGAACGCACGGCACCTCCGAAGTTCTACACACGTTCAGCTCGATGACGTCCCTCGAACTCCGATCCAGCCGAGTGTTGAGGGAGAGTTTCGTCAGCACGACGGCGTGGTGACGATGATGATGTTCCACCGACGCAGGGCTTCGCCTAAGCTTCGCGACGGTATTATCGAGGTGTAATCTGGTGGAGGGGGGCACCGCACACGGCTAAAATATCGTATATCAAGTGTGTTCTTAGGTGCCCCCTGCCCCCGTATATAAAGGAGCAAGGGGGAGGCCGGCTGCCTATGGGGCGCGCCAAGGAGAGGGGGGGAGTCCTCCTCCTAGTAGGAGTAGGACTCCCCTTTCCTAGTCCTACTAGGAAAAGAAGGGGGGAAGGAAAGAGAGGGAGAGGGAGAGGGAAAGGGGGCTGCGCCCCCCTCTCCTAGTCCAACTAGGACTCCTCTGGGAGGGGGCGCACCACCTCCTGGCTGCTGCCCTCTCTCTCCCCTCAAGGCCCACTAAGGCCCAATACTTCCCCGGGGGGTTCCGGTAACCCTCCGGCACTCCGGTTTAATCCGAAACTTCTCCGGAACACTTCCGGTGTCCGAATATAGTCGTCCAATATATCAATCTTTACGTCTCGACCATTTCGAGACTCCTCGTCATGTCCGTGATCACATCCGGGACTCCGAACAACCTTCGGTACATCAAATCATATAAACTCATAATAAAACTGTCATCGTAACTTTAAGCGTGCGGACCCTTTGGGTTCGAGAACTATGTAGACATGACCGAGACACCTCTCCGGTCAATAACCAATAGCGGGACCTGGATGCCCATATTGGCTCCTACATATTCTACGAAGATCTTTATCGGTCAGACCGCATAACAACATACGTTGTTCCCTTTGTCATCGGTATGTTACTTGCCCGAGATTCGATCGTCGGTATCTCGATACCTAGTTCAATCTCGTTACCGGCAAGTCTCTTTACTCGTTCCGTAATACATCATCCCGCAACTAACTCATTAGTCACAATGCTTGCAAGGCTTATAGTGATGTGCATTACCGAGTGGGCCCTGAGATACCTCTCCGACAATCGGAGTGACAAATCCTAATCTCGAAATACGCCAACCCAACAAGTACCTTTGGAGACACCTGTAGAGCACCTTTATAATCACCCAGTTACGTTGTGACGTTTGGTAGCACACAAAGTGTTCCTCCGGTAAACGGGAGTTGCATAATCTCATAGTCATAGGAACATGTATAAGTCATGAAGAAAGCAATAGCAACATACTAAACGATCAGGTGCTAAGCTAATGTAATGGGTCATGTCAATCACGTCATTCTCCTAATGAGGTGATCCCGTTAATCAAATGACAACTCATGTCTATGGCTAGGAAACATAACCATCTTTGATTAACGAACTAGTCAAGTAGAGGCATACTAGTGACACTTTGTTTGTCTATGTATTCACACATGTATTATGTTTCCGGTTAATACAATTCTAGCATGAATAATAAACATTTATCATGATATAAGGAAATATATAATACTTTATTATTGCCTCTAGGGCATATTTCCTTCAGAGGCATCGACCACGGAGGGCTTCTACATCAACACCATAGCCTCTCCGATGATGTGTGAGTAGTTTACCTCAGACCTTCGGGTCCATAGTTATTAGCTAGATGGCTTCTTCTCTCTTTTTGGATCTCAATACAATGTTCTCCCCCTCTCTTGTGGAGATCTATTCGATGTAATCTTCTTTTGCGGTGTGTTTGTTGAGACCGATGAATTGTGGGTTTATGATCAAGTTTATCTATGAACAATATTTGAATCTTCTCTGAATTCTTTTATGTATGATTGGTTATCTTTGCAAGCCTCTTCGAATTATCAGTTTGGTTTGGCCTAGTAGATTGATCTTTCTTGCAATGGGAGAAGTGCTTAGCTTTGGGTTCAATCTTGCGGTGTCCTTTCACAATGACAGTAGGGGCAGCAAGGCACGTCTTGTATTGTTGCCATCGAGGATAACAAGATGGGGTTTATATCATATTGCATGAGTTTATCCCTCTACATCATGCCATCTTGCTTAAAGCTTTACTCTGTTCTTATGAACTTAATACTCTAGATGCATGCTGGATAGCGGTCGATGTGTGGAGTAATAGTAGTAGATGCAGGCAGGAGTCGGTCTACTTGTCTCGGACGTGATGCCTATATACATGATCATACCTAGATATTCTCATAACTATGCTCAATTCTGTCAATTGCTCAACATTAATTCGTTCACCCACCGTAACACTTATGCTCTTGAGAGAAGCCACTAGTGAAACCTATGGCCCTCGGGTCTATTTTCCATCATATTAATCTCCCAACAACAAGCTATTTCTGGCGCCGTTTTTATTTTGCTTTCTTTACTTTGCATCTTTATCATAAAAATACCAAAAATATTATCTTATCATTTCTATCAGATCGCACTCTCGTAAGTCACCGTGTAGGGATTGACAACCCCTTATCGCGTTGGTTGCGAGTATTTATTTGTTTGTGTAGGTGCTAGCGACTCGTGCGTGGCCTCCTACTGGATTGATACCTTGGTTCTCAAAAACTGAGGGAAATACTTACGCTACTTTGCTGCATCACCCTTTCCTCTTCAAGGGAAAACCAACGCAGTGCTCAAGAGGTAGCAAGAAGGATTTCTGGCGCCGTTGCCGGGGAGGCTTACGCAAGGTCAAGTCAAGATTTGGACTCCCGACAACGAGCCATTTCTGGCGCCGTTGCCTGGGAGTCTACGCAAAAGTCAACATACCAAGTACCCATCACAAACCCTTATCTCCCGCATTACATTATTTGCCATTTGCCTCTCGTTTTCCTCTCCCCCACTTCACCCTTGCCTTTTTATTTGCCCTCTCTTTTCAGTTTCCCTCTTTTTGCCCGTCTCTTGTTTGCTCGTGTGTTGGATTGCTTGTTTGTCACGATGGCTCAAGATAATACCAAATTGTGTGACTTCACCAATACCAACAACAATGATTTCCTTAGCACTCCGATTGCTCCTCTTACCGATACTGAATCTTGTGAAATCAATGCTGCTTTGTTGAATCTTGTCATAAAAGATCAATTCGCCGGCCTTCCTAGTGAAGATGCCGCTACCCATCTAAATAGCTTCGTTGATTTGTGTGATATGCAAAATAAGAAAGATGTGGACAATGATATTGTTAAATTGAAGCTATTTCCTTTTTCGCTTAGAGACCGTGCTAAAGCTTGGTTTTCATCTTTGCCTAAAAATAGTATTGATTCTTGGAATAAATGCAAAGATGCTTTTATCTCTAAGTATTTTCCTCCCGCTAAGATCATCTCTCTTAGAAATGATATTATGAATTTTAAGCAACTTGATCATGAACATGTTGCACAAGCTTGGGAGAGGATGAAATTAATGATACGTAATTGCCCTACGCATGGTTTGAATTTGTGGATGATTATACAAAAATTTTATGCCGGATTGAATTTTGCTTCTAGAAATATTTTAGATTCGGCCGCGGGAGGCACTTTTATGGAAATCACTTTAGGAGAAGCTACTAATCTCCTAGATAATATTATGGTTAATTATTCTCAATGGCACACTGAAAGATCTACTAGTAAAAAAGTGCATGCGATAGAAGAAATTAATGTTTTGAGTGGAAAGATGGATGAACTTATGAAATTATTTGCTAATAAGAGTGTTTCTTCTGATCCTAAGGATATGCCTTTTTCCACTTTGATTGAGAATAATAATGAATCTATGGATGTGAATTTTGTTGGTAGGAATAATTTTGGTAACAACGCGTATAGAGGAAACTTTAATCCTAGGCCTTATCCTAGTAATTCCTCTAATAATTATGGTAATTCCTACAACAATTCTTATGGAAATTTTAAAAGATGCCCTCTGAATTTGAGACTAGTGTTAAAGAATTTATGAATTCGCAAAAGAATTTCAATGCTTTGCTTGAAGAAAAATTGCTTAAAGTTGATGAATTGGCTAGGAACGTTGATAGAATTTCTCATGATGTTGATTCTTTAAAACATAGATCTATTCCACCTAAGCATGATATCAATGAGTCTCTCAAAGCCATGAGAATTTCCATTGATGAGTGCAAAGAAAGAACCGCTAGGATGCGTGCTAAGAAAGATTGCTTGTGAAAGCGTGTTCTTCTAGTTTCTATGAAAATAAAGATGAAGATCTAAAAGTTATTGATGTGTCCCCTATTAAATCTTTGTTTTGCAAAATGAATCTTGATGGGACGGAATATGATCCACCTTTACCTAGAAGATGTTCCAAAAATTCGGAGTTTTTAGATCTTGATGCTAAAATTGATAAAAGTGAGATTGAAGAAGTTAAAACTTTAGATCTCAATGCACCCACTATCTTGGATTTCAAGGAATTTAATTATGATGATTTCTCTTTGATAGATTGTATTTCCTTGTTGCAATCCATGCTAAATTCTCCACATGCTTATAGTCAACATAAAGCTTTTACTAAACATATCGTTGATGCTTTGATGCAATCTTATGAAGAAAAACTTGAGTTGGAAGTTTCTATCCCACAAAAAATCTATGATGAGTGGGAACCTACTATTAGAATTAAAATTAAAGATCATGAATGCTATGCTTTGTGTGATTTGGGTGCTAATGTTTCCACGATTCCACAAACTTTGTGTGATTTGCTAGGTTTCTGTGATTTTGATGATTGCTCTCTAAACTTGCACCTTGCGGATTCCACTGTTAAGAAACCTATGGGAAGAATTAATGATGTTCTTATTGTTGCAAATAGGAATTATGTGCCCGTAGATTTTATTGTTCTTGATATAGATTGCAATCCTTCATGTCCTATTATTCTTGGTAGACCTTTCCTTAGAACGATTGGTGCAAGTATTGATATGAAGGAAGGGAATATTAGATTCCAATTTCCGTTAAGGAAAGGCATGAAACATTTCCCTAGAAATAAAATAAAATTACCTTATGAATCTACTATGAGAGCCACTTATGGATTGCCTACCAAAGATGGCAATACCTAGATATATCCTTGCTATTATGCCTAGCTAGGGGCGTTAAACGATAGCGCTTGTTGGAGGCAACCCAATTTTATTTTTAGTTTTTTTCTTTTTGCTTCTGTTTAGGAATAAATCTTTGATCTAGCCTCTGGTTAAATGTCTTTTTATGTTTTAATTAGTGTTTGTGCCAAGTTAAACCTATAGGATCTTCTTGGATGATAGTTATTTGATCTTGCTGAAAATTCCAGAAACTTTCTGTTCACGAAAATAATTGTTGAAAATCACCTGAACTTGATAAAATATTGATTCCAATTGCTTCTGATCAATAAACAAATTTTCTAGGTCTTCCTATTTTGGCTGAAATTTTGGAGTTCCATAAGTTTGCGTTAGTTACAGATTACTACAGAATGTTCTGTTTTTGAAAGATTCTGTTTTTCGTGTGTTGTTTGCTTATTTTGATGAATCTATGGCTAGTAAAATAGTTTATAAACCATAGAGAAGTTGGAATACAGTAGGTTTAATACCAATATAAATAAAGAATGAGTTCATTACAGTTCCTTGAAGTGGCCTTTTGTTTTCTTTCGCTAACGGAGCTCATGAGATTTTCTGCTGAGTTTTGTGTTGTGAAGTTTTCAAGTTTTGGGTGAAAGATTTGATGGATTATGGAACAAGGAGTGGCAAGAGCCTAAGCTTGGGGATTCCCATGGCACCCCCAAGATAATCTAGGGACACCTAAAAGCCAAAGCTTGGGGATGCCCCGGAAGGCATCCCCTCTTTCGTCAACTTCCATTGGTAACTTTACTTGGAGCTATATTTTTATTCACCACATGATATGTGTTTTGCTTGGAGCGTCTTGTATGATTTGAGTCTTTATTTGTTAGTTTGCCACAATCATCCTTGCTGTACACACCTTTTTAGAGAGACACACATGATTCGGAAATTATTAGAATACTCTATGTGCTTCACTTATATCTTTTGAGTTATACAGTTTTTGCTCTAGTGCTTCACTTATATCTTTTAGAGCACGGTGGTGGTTTTGTTTTATAGAAACTATTTTTCTCTCCTGCTTCACTTAGATTATTTTGAGAGTCCTACAGAACAGCATGGTAATTTTCTTTAGACATTCAATTAAATTTTTTTCTTATGAGTGTGTTGAATACTATGAGAAGTTAGATGCTTGATAATTGTTTTGAGACATGGAGGTAGTAATATTAGAGTCATGGTAGTTGGGTAGTTGTGAATTTGAAAAATACTTGTGTTAAAGTTTGTGATTCCCGTAGCATGCACGTATGGTGAACCATTATGTGATGAAGTGAGAGCATGATTTATTTATTGATTGTCTTCCTTATGAGTGGCGGTCGGGGACGAGCGATGGTCTTTTCCCCCAAGGAGCATGTGTGTAATAATTTGCTTCGATAACTTGTAGATTTTTGCAATAAGTATATGAGTTCTTTATGACTAATGTTGAGTCCATGGATTATACGCACATTTCTCCCTTCCACCATTGCTAGCCTCTCTAATACCGCGCACTTTTCGCCGGTACCATACATCCACCATATACCTTCCTCAAAACAGCCACCATACCTACCTATCATGGCATTTCCATAGCCATTCCGAGATATATTGCCATGCAACTTTCCACCGTTCCGTTTACTATACACGCTTCATCATTGTCATATTGCTTTGCATGATCATGTAGTTGACATTGTATTTGTGGCAAAGCCACTGTTCATAATTCTTTCATACATGTCACTCTTGATTCATTGCATATCCCGGTACACCGCCGGAGGCATTCACATAGAGTCATATTTTGTTCTAAGTATTGAGTTGTAATTGCTGAGTTGTAAGTAAATAAAAGTGTGATGATCATCATTATTAGAGCATTCTCCCAAGTGAGGAAAGGATGATGGAGACTATGATTCCCCCACAAGTCGGGATGAGACTCTGGACTAAAAAAAAGAGGCCATAAAAAGGCCCAAATAAAAAATATAATGAGAGAAAAAGAGAGAAGGGACAATGTTACTATCCTTTACCACACTTGTGCTTCAAAGTAGCACCATGATCTTCATGATAGAGAGAGTCTCCTATGATATCACTTTCATATACTAGTGGGAAATTTTGATTATAGAACTTTGCTTGTATATTCCAATGATGGGCTTCCTCAAAATGCCCTAGGTCTTCGTGAGCAAGCAAGTTGGATGCACACCCACTTAGTTTCTTTTGTGGAGCTTTCATATACTTATAGCTCTAGTGCATCCGTTGTATGGCAATCCCTACTCACTCACATTGATATCTATTAATGGGCATCTCCATAGCCCGTTGATACGCCTAGTTGATGTGAGACTATCTTCTCCTTTTTGTCTTCTCCGCAACCACCATTCTATTCCATATATAGTGCTATGTCCATGGCTCACGCTCATGTATTGCGTGAAGATTGAAAAAGTTTGAGAACATAAAGTATGAAACAATTGCTTGGCTTGTCATCGGGGTTGTGCATGATTTAAATACTTTGTGTGGTGAAGATAGAGCATAGCCAGACTATATGATTTTCTAGGGATAACTTTCTTTGGCCATGTTATTTTGAGAAGACATAATTTCTTAGTTAGTATGCTTGAAGTATTATTATTTTTATGTCAATATTAAACTTTTGTCTTGAATCTTTGGATCTGAATATTCATACCACAATTAAGAAGAATTACATTGAAAATATGCCAAGTAGCATTCCACATCAAAAATTCTGTTTTTATCATTTACCTACTCGAGGATGAGCAGGAATTAAGCTTGGGGATGCTTGATACATCTCCAACGTATCTATAATTTTTGATTGCTCCATGCTATATTACATTCTGTTTTGGACATTATTGGGCTTTATTATACACTTTTATATTATTTTTGGGACTAACCTATTAACCGGAGGCCCAGCCCAGAATTGCTGTTTTTTGCCTATTTCAGAGTTTCGCAGAAAAAGAATATCAAATGGAGCCCAAACGGAATGAAACCGTCGGGAACGTGATTTTCGGAACGAACGTGATCCAGAGGATTGGACCCTACGTCAAGACATCAACCAGGAGGGCACGAGATAGGGGGCGCGCCTACCCCCCCAAGGCATGCCCTCCACCCTTGTGGGCCCCCTGTTGCTCCACCGACGTACTCCTTCCTCCTATATATACCTACGTACCCCCAAACTACCAGATACGGAGCCAAAAACCTAATTCCACCGCCGCAGCCTTCCGTACCCGTGAGATCCCATCTTGGGGCCTTTTCCGGAGCTCCGCTGGAGGGGGCATCAATCACGGAGGGCTTCTACATCAACACCATAGCCTCTTCGATGATGTGTGAGTAGTTTACCTCAGATCTTCGGGTCCATAGTTATTAGCTAGATGGCTTTTTCTCTCTTTTTGGATCTCAATACAATGTTCTCCCCCTCTCTTGTGGAGATCTATTCGATGTAATCTTCTTTTGCGATGTGTTTGTTGAGACCGATGAATTGTGGGTTTATGATCAAGTTTATCTATGAACAATATTTGAATCTTCTCTGAATTCTTTTATGTATGATTGGTTATCTTTGCAAGTCTCTTCGAATTATCAGTTTGGTTTGGCCTACCAGATTGATCTTTCTTGCAATGGGAGAAGTGCTTAGCTTTGGGTTCAATCTTGCGGTGTCCTTTCCCAGTAACAGTAGGGGCAGCAAGGCACGTATTGTATTGTTGCCATCGAGGATAACAAGATGGGGTTTATATCATATTGCATGAGTTTATCCCTCTACATCATGTCATCTTGCTTAAAGTGTTACTCTGTTCTTATGAACTTAATACTCTAGATGCATGCTGGATAGCGGTCGATGTGTGGAGTAATAGTAGTAGATGTAGGCAGGAGTCGGTCTACTTGTCTCGGACGTGATGCCTATATACATGATCATACCTAGATATTCTCATAACTATGCTCAATTCTGTCAATTGCTCAACAGTAATTTGTTCACCCACTGTAATACTTATGCTCTTGAGAGAAGCCACTAGTGAAACCTATGGCCCCCGGGTCTATTTTCCATCATATTAATCTCCCGACAACAAGCTATTTCTGGCGCCATTTTTATTTTGCTTTCTTTACTTTGCATCTTTATCATAAAAATACCAAAAATATTATCTGATCATTTCTATCAGATCTCACTCTCGTAAGTGACCATGTAGGGATTGGCAACCCCTTATCGCGTTGGTTGCAAGGATTTATTTGTTTGTGTAGGTGCGAGGGACTCGTGCGTGGCCTCCTACTGGATTGATACCTTGGTTCTCAAAAACTGAGGGAAATACTTACGCTACTTTGCTGCATAACCCTTTCCTCTTCAAGGGAAAACAAACGCAGTGCTCAAGAGGTGGCATAGGACAGTAGCAAATTTCCCTCAAGTGGATGACCTAAGGTTTATCAATCCGAGGGAGGCATAGGTTCAAGATGGTCTCTCTCAAACAACCCTGCAACCAAATGACAAAGAGTCTCTTGTGTCCCCAACACACCCAATACAATGGTAAATTGTATAGGTGCAATAGTTCGGCGAAGAGATGGTGATACAAGTGCAATATGGATGGTAGATATGAGTATTTGTAATCTGAAAATATAAAAACAGCAAGGTAGCAAGCAATAAAAGTGAGCGTAAACGGTATTGCAATGCTAGGAAACAAGGCCTAGGGTTCATACTTTCACTAGTGCAAGTTCTCTCGACAATAATAACATAATTGGATGATATAACTATCCCTCAACATGCAACAAAGAGTCACTCCAAAGTCACTAATAGCGGGGAACAAACGAAGAGATTATTGTAGGGTACGAAACCACCTCAAAGTTATCCTTTCTGATCGATCTATTCAAGAGTCCGTAGTAAAATAACACGAAGCTATTCTTTCCGTTCGATCTATCAGAGTTCGTACTAGAATAACACCTTAAGACACAAATCAACCAAAACCCTAATGTCACCTAGATACTCCAATGTCACCTCGAGTATCCGTGGGTATGATTATACGATATGCATCACACAATCTCAGACTCATCTATTCAACCAACACAAAGAACTTTAGAGAGTGCCCCAAAGTTTCTACCAGAGAATCAAGACGAAAACGTGTGCCAACCCCTATGCATAAGTTCACAAGGTCACAGAACCCGCTAGTTGATCACCAAAACATACATCAAGTGAATCACGTGATATCCCATTGTCACCATAGATAAGCAAATGCAAGACATACATCAAGTGTTCTCAAATCCTTAAAGACTCAATTCGATAAGATAACTTGAAAGGGAAAACTCAATCCATTACAAGATAGTAGAGGGGGAGAAAGATCATAAGATCCAACTATAATAGCAAAGCTCGCGATACATCAAGATCATACCACCTCAAGAACACGAGAGAGAGAGAGAGAGATCAAACACATAGCTACTGGTACATACCCTCGTCCCCGAGGGTGAACTACTCCCTCCTCGTCATGGGGAACGCCGGGATGATGAAGATGGCCACCGGTGAGGGTTCCCCCCTCCGACAGGGTGCCGGAATAGGGTCCCGATTGGTTTTTGGTGGCTACAGAGGCTTGCGGCGGCGGAACTCCCGATCTATTTTGTTCCCCGATGTTTTTAGGGTATATGGATATAAATAGGCGAAAGAAGTCGGTCAGGGGATCCACGAGGGGCCCACAAGGGTGGGGGGCGCGCCCAGGGGGGCAGGCGTGCCTCCCTGCCTCGTGGCCACCTCGAAGCTTCCCTTACTTTAACTCCAAGTCTCCTAGATCACGTTCGTTCCAAAAATCACGCTCCCAAAGGTTTCATTACGTTTGGACTCCGTTTGATATTCCTTTTCTACGGAACACTGCAACAAGGGAAAAAATAGAAACTGGCACCGGGCTCTGGGTTAATAGGTTAGTCCCAAAAATAATATAAAAGTGCATAGTAAGGCCCATTAAACATCCAGGATGGATAATATAATAGCATGAATACTTCATAAATTATAGATACATTGGAGACGTATCAGCATCCCCAAGCTTAACTCCTGCTCGTCTTCGAGTAGGTAAATGATAAAAGAAATAATTTGTGAAGGGTGAATGCTAGCAGGTGCACAAGGTTGATCAATGATAATTTCAATCACCTTTTCTAGCATCATTATATGTCATAACAGTAGCTATAGATCATAAACTTTCTTGAAAACTGACAAACTATGTTCTCAGTCATCAAACAATTACAATTCATCTTATTTTCAGGAAGAGTCTATGTCAGAGTTTTGGTTCAGCAAACTTCACATACTCAACTATCATTTAGTCTTCCATGATTGCTACCACTCAAAGCATATTTTTAGAACAAATAGTATTCATCGAACACAGAGAAAGATAGGGGCTTAATGTTTCGCCTCCCAACCTTTTACCTCAAGGGTAATGTCAACAGTAATAATTCATGCTCAAATATATTTGAACGACCATATATGCTTAGATCTTTCCATCATATGATGCTTGCCAACTAAAGAGTAGGCTAGAATGAGAAGGAATACTACTGACTCTTGCATAAAAGGAAAAGATAGGCCCTTCGCAGAGGGAAGCAGGGATTTGCAGAGGTGCCAGAGCTCGAAGCAAAAACAGAGATGAAAATAATTTTGAAAGGTATGCTTTCATTGTCAACATAACGACCAAGAGTTCCCAATATCTTCCATACTAGATACATTACAGGCGGTTCCCATGTAGAAAGGTAAAGTTTTTACTCCCCCTCCACCAACATTCGCACTCCATGGCTTGTCCGAAACAACGGGTGCCGTCCAACTATCAACATTCCTCGGGGAGTTTTGTTTAAATTATTTGCAAATTTGTTTTTGATCTTTTGATCATAGGACTGGGCATCCCAGTTACCAGCCATTTTCTCGTGAATGATGAGTGGAGTCCACTCATCGTGAGAATAACCCACCTAGCATGGAAGATACTGACAGCCCCTAGTCGCTACATGAGCGATTCGGGCATACAAAACAGATTATTATTTGAAGGTTTAGAGTTTGGCACATGCAAATTTACTTGGAATGGCAGGTAAATACCGCATATAGGTAGATATGGTGGACACTCATGGAAGAAACTTGGTTCAAGGAATTGGATGCACAAGCAGTATTCCCGCTTAGTACAGATATTTTGGCTAGCAAAGGATTCTAAATAGCAAGCACCACATGTTAGAGGATCCATAACAATATAACTTCTATACAAATACACCCAAGCATAACTCATTATGTTGTCTTCCTTGTCCAACTTCAACTAATTTGCTCAGGTTTGAAAATAATTAATGAGGCTCACAATCATAGAAGATGTCCAAGATAGTATATTTATATGTGAAATCTCTCTTCCTTCAATATATTCTTTCATGAATTGTTCAAGTGACCAATACAATGTTTGCTAACCTTCAATAAATTTACCACCTCTACTTCTTATATGTGGAGTCATTACTCCCCATGGGAAAAGCATAAGAAACATATATAATTTCAGATTTATGACATTCAAATCATTCAACCATTTACTCATAGGATATAAGTGAAGCACACGAGTAAATGACAAACTACTCCAGAAAGATATAAGTGAAGATCAATGAGTAGTTAAATAATTATGTAGCTATGTGAATACTCTCCCATTTAAGAATTTCAGATCTTGGTATTTTATTCATACATCAAGCAAAACAAAAGAAAACGACATTTCAAGGATAGCACTCATCATGTGACGAAGCAAAAACTTAGGTTCAACCGATACTAACCGATAATTGTTGAAGAAGAAAGGTGGGATGCCTACCGGGGCATCCCCAAGCTTAGATGCTTGAGACTTCTTGAAATATTATCTTGGGATGCCTTGGGCATCCCCAAGCTTGAGCTTTTGTGTCTCCTTAATTTCTCTCATATCACGGTCTCCCTAAATCTCAAAAGCTTCATCCACACAAAACTCAACAAGGACTCGTGAGATAAGTTAGTATAACCCAATGCAAAAACCTTATCATACTCTACTGTAGAAAATCACTAAAATTATTATTCAACATTGCATACTAAATGCCTCTGCATATTTAATACTCCTATCCTCAAATAGAATCATTAAACAAGCAAACATATGCAAACAATGCAAACATAACAGCAATCTGCCATCACAGTACAGTCTGTAAAGAATGCAGCAAGATCCATACTTACCTATCTCCAAAAATTATGAAAGAAAATTCCCAATGTAGTAAATTTATCAGAACTTATTATGAAAAATGTTTCAACATTTTATCACATTCTGACTTTTCTAGGGAATTTTTGCAACAGCGGTAAACTTTCTGTTTTGAAACAGCAACATGTATACTTGCAAAATAAGCATGGTAGAGGCCATCCTTGAATTTTTTATTGAAAATAGATGTGAAAAACATTATTCTAAATAACAGCAAGCAAATACTAACAAAACAAAATGACGCTCCAAGCAAAACACATATCATGTGGTGAATAAACATATAGCTCCAAGTAAAGTTACCGATGAACGAAGACGAAAGAGGGCATGCCATCCGGGGCATCCCCAAGCTTAGGCTCTTGGTTGTACTTGAATATTACCTTGGGGTGCTTTGGGCATCCCCAATCTTAGGATCTTGCCACTCCTTATTCCATAGTCCATCGAATCATTACCCAAAACTTGAAAACTTCACAACACAAAACTCAACAGAAAACTCGTAAGCTCCGTTAGTATAAGAAAATAAATCACCACATAGGTACTGTTGTGAACTCATTCTAAATTCATATTGGTGTAATATATACTGTATTCCAACTTATGTATGGTTCATACCCTCCGATACTACTCATAGATTCATCAAAATAAGCAAACAACACATAGAAAACCGAATTTGTCAAAAACAGAACAGTCTGTAGTAATCTGTATGAAACGTATACTTCTGGAACTCATAAAAATCTGCCAAAATAGGAAGACCTAGATAATTTGATTATTGATCTTATGCAATTGGAATCAGTATTTTATCATGTTCTGGTGATTTTAAACAATTGTTTTCGTGAACAGAAAGTTTCTGGAATTTTCAGCAAGATCAAATAACTATCATCCAAGAAGATCCTATAGGTCTTATTTGGCACAAACACTAAATAAAACATAAAACCACATCTAACCAGAGGCTAGATCAAATATTTATTACTAAACAGAACCAAAAATAAAGAACAAAAATAAAAATTGGGTTGCCTCCCAACAAGCGCTAACGTTTAACGCCCCTAGCTAGGCATGATGATTTCAATGATACTCGCATAAAAGATAAGAATTAAAACATAAAGAGAGCATCTTGAAGAATATGACTAGCACATTTAAGTCTAACCAACTTCCTATTCATAGGGATTTTGTGAGCAAACAACTTATGGGAACAATAATCAACTAGCATAGGAAGGCAAAACAAGCATAACTTTAAAACTTTAAGCACATAGAGAGGAAACTTGATATTATTGCAATTCCTACAAGCATATATTCCTCCCTCATAATAATTTTCAGTAGCATCATCAATGAATTCAACAATATAACCAGCACCTAAAGCATTCTTTTCATGATCTACAAGCATAGAAAAATTTACTACTCTCCACATAAGCTAAATTCTTCTCATGAATAATAGTGGGAGCAAACTCAACAAAATAACTATCATGTGATTCAAAATTAAGATCAAGATGACAAGTTTCATGGTTATCATTATTCTTTAAAGCATACGTGTCATCACAATAATCATCATAGATAGGAGGCATGCTTTCATCATAGTAAATTTGCTCATCAAAGCTTGGGGGACAAAAAATATCATCTTCATCAAACATAGCTTCCCCAAGCTTGTGGCTTTGCATATCATTAGCATCATGGATATTCATAGAATTCATACTAACAACATTGCAATCATGCTCATCATTCACATATTTTATGCCAAGTATTCTATGTAATTCTTCTTCTAGTACTTGAGCACAATTTTCCTTCCCATCATTCTCACGAAAGATATTAAAAAGATGAAGCGTATGAGGCAAACTCAATTACATTTTTTTGTAGTTTTCTTTTATAAACTAAACTAGTATTAAAACAAGAAACTAAAATATTCAATTGCAAGATCTAAAGATATACCTTCAAGCACTCACCTCCCCGGCAACGGCGCTAGAAAAGAGCTTGATGTCTACTACGCAAACTACACCTTGTAGACGTTGTTGGGCCTCCAAGTGCAGAGGTTTGTAGGACACTAGCAAAATTACCTCAAGTTGATGACCTAAGGTTTATCAATCCGTGGGAGGCGTAGGTTGAAGATGGTCTCTCTCAAACAACCCTGCAACCAAATGACAAAGAGTCTCTTGTGTCCCCAACACACCCAATACAATGGTAAATTGTATAGGTGCACTAGTTCGGCGAAGAGATGGTGATACAAGTGCAATATGGATGGTAGATATGAGTATTTGTAATCTGAAAATATAAGAACAGCAAGGTAGCAAGCGATAAAAGTGAGCGTAAACGGTATTGCAATGCTAGGAAACAAGGCCTAGGGTTCATACTTTCACTAGTGCAAGTTCTCTCAACAATAATAACATAATTGGATGATATAACTATCCCTCAACATGCAACAAAGAGTCACTCCAAAGTCACTAATAGCGGGGAACAAACGAAGAGATTATTGTAGGGTACGAAACCACCTCAAAGTTATCCTTTCTGATCGGTCTATTCAAGAGTCCGTTGTAAAATAACACGAAGCTATTCTTTCCGTTCGATCTATCATAGAGTTCGTACTAGAATAACACCTTAAGACACAAATCAACCAAAACCGTAATGTCACCTAGATACTCCAATGTCACCTCAAGTACCCGTGGGTATGATTATATGATATGCATCACACAATCTCAGATTCATCTATTCAACCAACACAAAGAACTTCAAAGAGTGCCCCAAAGTTTCTACTGGAGAATCAAGACGAAAACGTGTGCCAACCCCTATGCATAAGTTCACAAGGTCACGGAACCCGCAAGTTCATCACCAAAACATACATCAAGTGAATCACGTGATATCCCATTGTCACCACAGATAAGCACATGCAAGACATACATCAAGTGTTCTCAAATCCTTAAAGACTCAATCCGATAAGATAACTTCAAAGGGAAAACTCAATCCATTACAAGAGAGTAGAGGGGGAGAAACATCATAAGATCCAACTATAATAGCAAAGCCCGTGATACATCAAGATCGTACCACCTCAAGAACACGAGAGAGAGAGAGAGAGATCAAACACATAGCTACTGGTACATACCCTCAGCCCCGAGGGTGAATGATACGTCTCCAACGTATCTATAATTTTTGATTGTTCCATGCTATTATATTATCTGTTTTGGATGTTTATGGGCTTTATTAAACACTTTTATATTATTTTTGGGACTAACCTATTGACCCAGAGCCCAGTGCCAGTTCCTGTTTTTTCCCTTGTTTCAGTGTTTCGAAGAAAAGGAATATCAAACGGAGTCGAAACGGAATGAAACCTTCTGGAGAAGTTATTTTTGGAAGGAAAGCAACCCGGGAGACTTGGAGTCTACGTCAAGAAAGAAACGAGGGAGGCACGAGGCAGGGGGTGCGCCCTCCACCCTCGTGGGCCCCTCGTGGCTCCCCTGACGTATTTCTTCCTCCTATATATACCAATATACCCTAAAACCATCGGGGAACAGAAGGGATCGGGAGTTCCGCCGCCGCAAGCCTCTGTAGCCACCAAAAACCAATCGGGACCCTGTTCCGGCACCCTGCTGGAGGGGGAATTCCTCACCGGTGGCCATCTTCATCATCCTGGAGCTCCCCATGATGAGGAGGGAGTAGTTCACCCGCGGGGCTGAGGGTATGTACCAGTAGCTATGTGTTTGATCTCTTTCTCTCGTGTTCTTGATTTGGCACGATCTTGATGTATCGCGAGCTTTGCTATTATAGTTGGATCTTATGTTTCTTCTCCCCCTCTACTCTCTTGTAATGGATTGAGTTTCCCCTTTGAAGTTATCTTATCGGATTGAGTCTTTAAAGATTTGAGAACACTTGATGTATGTCTTGCCGTGCGTATCTGTGGTGACAATGGGATATCACGTGATTCACTTGATGTATGTTTTGGTGATCAACTTGCGAGTTCCGCCCATGAACCTATGCATAGGGGTTGGCACACGTTTTCGTCGTGACTCTCCGGTAGAAACTTTGGGGCACTCTTTGAGGTTCTATGTGTTGGTTGAATATATGAATCTGAGATTGTGTGATGCATATCGTATAATCATACCCATGGATACTTGAGGTGACATTGGAGTATCTAGGTGACATTAGGGTTTTGGTTGATTTGTGTCTTAAGGTGTTATTCTAGTACGAACTCTAGGGCTGTTTGTGACACTTATAGGAATAGCCCAACGGATTGATTGGAAAGAATAACTTTGAGGTGGTTTCGTACCCTACCATAATCTCTTCGTTTGTTCTCCACTATTAGTGACTTTGGAGTGACTCTTTGTTGCATGTTAAGGGATATTTATATGATCCAATTATGTTATTATTGTTGAGAGAACTTGCACTAGTGAAAGTATGAATCCTAGGCCTTGTTTCCTAGCATTGCAATACCGTTTCCGCTCACTTTTATTACTTGTTACCTTGCTGTTTTTATATTTTCAGATTAAAATAACCTATATCTATCATCCATATTGCACTTGTATCACCATCTCTTCGCCGAACTAGTGCACCTATACAATTTACCATTGTATTGGGTGTGTTGGGGACACAAGAGACTCTTTGTTATTTGGTTGCACGGTTGCTTGAGAGAGACCATCTTCATCGTACGCCTCCCACGGATTGATAAACCTTAGGTCATCCACTTGAGGGAAATTTGCTACTGTCCTACAAACCTCTGCACTTGGAGGCCCAACAACGTCTACAAGAAGAAGGCTGTGTAGTAGACATCAAGCAGTTTCTGGCGCCATTGCCGGGGAGGTTAGTGCTTGAAGGTATATCTTTAGATCTTGCAATCAAATCTTTTTGTTTCTTGTTTTGTCACTAGTTTAGTCTATAAAAGAAAACTACAAAAAAATGGAATTGAGGGTGCTTCATATGCTTCATCTTTTTAATGTCTTCCGTGAAAATAAGGATTCCGATAATTATGCTCAATTGCTAGACGAAGAATGCATTAGAATGTTTGGCACTAAATCTTTGAATGATGAGCATGATTGCAATGTAGTTAGTATGAATTCTTTGAATATCCATGATGCTAATGATATGCAAAGCCACAAGCTTGGGGATGCTATGTTTGATGAAGATGATATGTTTAGTCCCCCAAGTCTTGATGAGCAAATTTATTATGATGAAAGCATGCCTCCTATTTATGATGATTATTGTGATGGCACGTATGCTATAAAGAATAAAGATAAACATGAAACTTGTCATCTTGATCTTAATTTTCAATCACATGATAGTTATTTTGTTGAGTTTGCTCCCACTACTATTGATGAGAATAAATTTTCTTATGTGGAGAGTAGTAAAATTCTATGCTTGTAGATCATGAAAAGAATACTTTAGGTGCTGGTTATATTGTTGAATTCATTCATGATGCTACCGAAAATTATTATGAGAGAGGATCATATGCTTCTACATATTGCAATAATATCAAGTTTCCTCTCTATGTGCTTAAAGTTTTGAAGTTATGCTTGTTTTGCCTTCCTATGCTAGTTGATTATTGTTCCCATAAGTTGTTTGCTAACAAAATCCCCATGCATAGGAAGTGTGTTAGACTTAAATGTGTTAGTCATATTCTTCATGATGCTCTCTTTATGTTTCAATTCTTATCTTTTATGTGAGCATCATTGAAATCATCATGCCTAGCTAGGGGCGTTAAAC
The DNA here is from genome assembly GCF_018294505.1 of Triticum aestivum. NCBI lineage: Eukaryota > Viridiplantae > Streptophyta > Magnoliopsida > Poales > Poaceae > Triticum > Triticum aestivum. The sequence continues at coordinate 99,123,830 of NC_057799.1, forward strand.
GTTAGCGCTTGTTGGGAGGCAACCCAATTTTTATTTTAGTTCTTTGCTTTTTGGTTCTGTTTAGGAATAAATATTTAATCTAGCCTCTGGTTAGATGTGTTTTTATGTTTTAATTAGTGTTTATGCCAAGTTAAACCTATAGGGTCTTCTTGGATGATAGTTATTTGATCTAGCTGTAATTTCCAGAAACTTTCTGTTCACGAGAACAATTGTTAAAAATCACCAGAACGTGATAAAATATTGATTCCAATTGCAGAAGATCAATAAACAAATTTTCTAGGTCTTCCTATTTTGGCTGAATTTTTTGAGTTCGAGAAGTTTGCGCTAGTTACAGATTACTACAGACTGTTCTGCTTTTGACAGATTCTGCTTTTCGTGTGTTGTTTGCTTATTTTGATGAATCTATGGCTAGTAAAATAGTTTATAAACCATAGAGAAGTTCGAATACAGTAGGTTTAACACCAATATAAATAAAGAATGAGTTCATTACAGTACCTTGAAGTGGTGTTCTATTTTCTTTCGCTAACGGAGCTCACGAGTTTTCTGTTGAGTTTTGTGTTGTGAAGTTTTCAAGTTTTGGGTATAGATTCGATGTACTGTGGAATAAGGAGTGGCAAGAGCCTAATATTGGAGATGCCCAAGGCACTGCAAGGTAATATCCAAGGACAACCAAGAGCCTAAGCTTGGGGATGCCCCGGATGGCATCCCCTCTTTCGTCTTCGTTCATCGGTAACTTTACTTGGAGCTATATTTTTATTCACCACATGATATGTGTTTTGCTTGGAGTGTCATTTTATTTTCTTTTGTTTTGCTTGCTGTTTGAATAAAATACCAAGATCTGAAATTCTTAAATGTTAGAGAGTATGCACCGTTGCGACAGTTCTCCCTGAGTATGCACCGTTGCGACAGTTCTCCCTGAATAAAATACCAAGATCTGCAATTATAAGATGACCTCTCACTAAATTTCAAGGTATAAGTGTTCTCCCTGAGTATGCACCGTTGCGACAGTTCTTCGTGCCGAGACACCACGTGATGATCGGGTGTGATAAGCTCTATGTTCACATACAACGGGTGCAAGCCAGTTTTGCACACGTAGAATACTCGGGTTAAACTTGACGAGCCTAGCATATGCAGATATGGCCTCGAAACACTGGACACCGAAAGGTCGAGCGTGAATCATATAGTAGATATGATCAACATAGTGATGTTCACCATTGAAAACTACTCTATCTCACGTGATGATCGGACATGGTTTAGTTGATTTGGATCACGTGATCATTTAGATGACTAGAGGGATGTCTATCTAAGTGGGAGTTCTTAAGTAATTTGATTAATTGAACTTTAATTTATCATGAACTTAGTCCTGATAGTATTTGCATAACTATGTTGTAGATCAATTGCTCGCGATGTAGCTCCCCGTTTATTTTTGATATGTTCCTAGAGAAAAATAAGTTGAAAGGTGTTAGTAGCAATGATGCGGATTGGATCCGTGATCTGAGGATTATCCTCATTGCTGCACAGAAGAATTATGTCCTTGATGCACCGCTAGGTGACCGACCGATTGCAGGAGAAAATGCAGACGTTATGAACGTTTGGCAAGCTCAATATGATGACTACTTGATAGTTTAGTGCACCATGCTTAACGGCTTAGAATCGGGGTTTCAAAGACGTTTTTGAAACGCCACAGAGCATATGAGATGTTCCAAGAGTTGAAATTAGTATTTCAGACTCATGCCCATGTCGAAAGGTATGAGACCTTTGACAAGTACTTTGCCTACAAGATGGAGGAGAATAGCTCAACCAGTGAGTATGTGCTCAGATTGTCTGGGTACTACAATTGCTTGAATCAAGTGGGAGTTAATCTTCCCGATAAGATAGTAATTGACAAAGTTCTCTAGTCACTACCACCAAGTTACTAGAACTTCGTGATTAACTATGATATGCAAGGGATGACGAAAGTAATTCCCAAGCTCTTCGCGATGCTGAAATCGGCGAAGGTAGAAATCCGGAAAGAGCATCAAATGTTGATGGTTTACAAGACCACTAATTTCAAGAAAAGGGCAAAGGAATAGAAAGGGAACTTCAAGAAAGAATGACAAACAAGTTGTCACTCCCGTGAAGAAGCCCAAAGCTAGACCCCAGCCTGAAACTGAGTGCTTCTACTGCAAAGGAAATGGTCACTGGAACTGGAACTGCCCTAGATACTTGGCGGATAAGAAGGATGGCAAAGTGAACAAAGGTATATTGGATATACATGTTATTGATGTGTACTTTACTAGTGTTTATAGCCACCCCTCGGCATTTGATACTGGTTCAGTTGCTAAGAGTAGTAACTCGAAACGGAAGTTGCAGAATGAACAGAAACTAGTTAAGGGTGAAGTGACGATGTGTGTTGGAAGTAGTTCCAAGATTGATATGATCATCATCACACACTCCCTGTATTTTCGGGATTAGTGTTGAAACTAAATAAGTGTTATTTGGTGTTTGCGTTGAGCATGAATATGATTTCATCATGTGTATTGCAATACAATTATTCATTTAAGTTAGAGAATAATTGTTGTTCTTTTTACATGAATAAAACCTTCTATGATCATACACCCAATGAAAATGGTTTGTTCGATCTTGATCATAGTGATACACATATTCATAATATTGAAGCCAAAAGATGCAAAGTTAATAATGATAGTGCACCTTATTTGTGGCACTGCCGTTTAGGTCATATTGGTGTAAAGCGCATGAAGAAACTGCATGCTGATGGGATATTGGAATCACTTGATTATGAATCAATTGATGCTTGCGAGCCATGCCTTATGGGCAAGATGACTAAAACTCCGTTCTCCGGAACAATGGAGCGAGCAACAGAGTTATTGGAAATAATACATACTGATGTATTGATACGTCTCCAACGTATCTATAATTTTTGATTGTTCCATGCTATTATATATTCTGTTTTGGATGTTTAATGGGCTTTATTATACACTTTTATATTATTTTTGGGACTAACCTACTAACCCAAGGCCCAGTGCAAATTGCTGTTTTTTTGCCTATTTCAGTGTTTCGCAGAAAAGGAATATCAAACGGAATGAAACCTTTCGGAACATGATTTTTGGAACAAACGTGATCCAGAGGACTTGGAGTGGACGTCCAGCAACCAACGAGGAAGCCACGAGGCAGGAAGGCACGCCTGCCCCCTGGGCGCGCCCTCCCCCCTTGTGGGCCCCTCGTGGCTCCACCGACCTACTTCTTCCTCCTATATATACCTACGTACCCTAAAACCATCCAGGAGCACCACGAAACCCTATTTCCACCACCGCAACTCTCTGTACCCATGAGATCCCATCTTGGGGCCTTTTCCGGCGCTCCGCCGGAGGGTGCATTGATCTCGGAGGGCTTCTACATCAACACCATAGCCTCTCCGATGATGTGTGAGTAGTTTACCTCAGACCTTCGGGTCCATAGTTATTAGCTAGATGGCTTCTTCTCTCTCTTTGGATCTCAATACAAAGTTCTCCTCGATTCTCTTGGAGATCTACTCGATGTAACTACTTTTTGCGGTGTGTTTGTCGAGATCCGATGAATTGTGGGTTTATGATCAAGATTATCTATGAACAATATTTGAATCTCATCTGAATTCTTTTATGTATGATTGGTTATCTTTGCAAGTCTCTTCGAATTATCAGTTTGGTTTGGCCTACTAGATTGATCTTTCTTGCAATGGGAGAAGTGCTTAGCTTTGGGTTCAATCATGCGGTGCTCGATCCTAGTGACAGAAGGGGAAACGCCACGTATTTAATTGTTGCCATCGAGGATAAAAAGATGGGGTTTATATCATATTGCTTGAGTTTATCCCTCTACATCATGTCATCTTGCCTAATGCGTTACTCTGTTCTTATGAACTTAATATTCTAGATGCATGCTGGATAGCAGTCGATGTGTGGAGTAATAGTAGTAGATGCAGGCAGGAGTCGGTCTACTTGCCGCGGACGTGATGCCTATATACATGATCATGCCTAGAAATTCTCATAACTATGCTCAATTCTATCAATTGCTCAACAGTAATTTGTTCACCCATCGTAATACTTATGCTCTTGAGAGAAGCCACTAGTGAAACCTATGGCCCCCGGGTCTATTTTCCATCATATTAATCTCCCATCAACTAGCTATTTCTGGCGCCGTTTATTTTACTTTGCATTCTTTACTTTTAGTCTTTATCATAAAAATACCAAAAATATTATCATATCATCTCTGTCAGATCTCACTTTTGCAAGTGGCCATGAAGGGATTGACAACCCCTTTATCGCGTTGGTTGCAAGGTTCTTATTTGTTTGTGTAGGTACGAGGGACTTGCGTGTGGCCTCCTACTGGATTGATACCTTGGTTCTCAAAAACTGAGGGAAATACTTACGCTACTTTACTGCATCACCCTTTCCTCTTCAAGGGAAAACCAACGCAGTGCTCAAGAGGTAGCAAGAAGGATTTCTGGCGCCGTTGCCGGGGAGTCTACGCACAAGTCAAGACATACCAAGTACCCATCACAAACTCTTATCCCTCGCATTACATTATTTGCCATTTGCCTCTCGTTTTCCTCTCCCCCACTTCACCCTTGCTGTTTTATTTGGCCTCTTTTTCCGTTCGCCTCTTTTTCGCTTGCTTCTGGTTTGCTTGTGTGTTGGATTGCTTGCTTGTCACGATGGCTCAAGATAATACTAAATTGTGTGATTTTGCCAATACCAACAACAATGATTTTCTTAGCACTCCGATTGCTCGTCTTACCGATGCTGAATCTTGTGAAATTAATGTTGCCTTGTTGAATCTTGTCATGAAAGATCAATTTCGCTGGCCTTCCTAGTGAAGATGCCGCTACCCATCTAAATAGCTTTGTTGATTTGTGTGATATGCAAAAGAAGAAAGATGTGGACAATGATATTGTTAAATTGAAGCTATTTCCGTTTTTGCTTAGAGATCACGCTAAAACTTGGTTTTCGTCTTTGCCTAAAAATAGTATTGATTCTTGGAATAAGTGCAAAGATGCTTCTATCTCTAAGTATTTTCCTCCCGCTAAGATCATCTCTCTTGGAAACGATATTATGAATTTTAAGCAACTTTATCATGAACATGTTGCACAAGCTTGGGAGAGAATGAAATTAATGATACGTAATTGCCCCACTCATGGTTTGAATTTATGGATGATTATACAAAAATTTTATGCTGGATTGAATTTTGCTTCTAGAAATCTTTTGGATTCGGCCGCGGCAGGCACTTTTATGGAAATCACTTTAGGAGAAGCTACTAAACTCCTAGATAATATTATGGTTACTTATTCTCAACGGCATACTGAAAGATCTACTAGTAAAAAGGTTCATGTGATTGAAGAAATTAATGTTTTGAGTGGAAAGATGGATGAACTTATGAATTTGTTTGCTAATAAGAGTGCTTCTTCTGATCCTAATGATATGCCTTTGTCTACTTTGATTGAGAATAATAATGAATATATGGATGTGAAGTTTGTTGGTAGGAATAATTTTGGTAACAACGCTTATAGAGGAAACTTTAATCCTAGGCCGTTCCCTAGTAATCCCTCTAATGGTAATTCCTACAACAATTCTTATGGAAATTTTAATAAGTTGCCCTATGATTTTGAGACTAGTGTTAAAGAGTTTATGAATTCACAAAAGAATTTCAATGCTTTGCTTGAAGAAAAATTACTTAAGGTTGATGAGTTGGGTAGGAACGTGGATAGAATTTCTCTTGATGTTGATTATTTGAAACATAGATCTATTCCACCTAAGCATGATATCAATGAGTCTCTCAAAGCCATGAGAATATCCATTGATGAGTGCAAAGAAAGAACCGCTAGGATGCGTGCTAAGAAAGATTGTTTTGTGAAAGCGTGTTCTTCTAGTTTTCATGATAATAATGATGAAGATCTAAAAGTGATTGATTTGTCTCCGATTAAATCCTTGTTTTGCAATACGAATCTTGATAATGATGGGACTGGAGATGAGTCAACTTTAGTTAAAAGGCGTCCCAATAATTCGGAGTTTTTAGATCTTAATGCAAAATTTGGTAAAAGTGGGATTGAAAAGGCCAAAACTTTAGATAGCAATGAACCCACTATTTTTGATTTCAAGGAATTTAATTATGATAATTGTTCTTTAATAGATTGTATTTCCTTGTTGCAATCCGTGCTAAATTCTCCGCATGCTTATAGTCAAAATAAGGCTTTTACTAAACATATCGTTGATGCTTTAATGCAATATTATGAAGAAAAGCTTGAGTTAGAAGTTTCTATTCCTAGAAAACTTTATGATGAGTGGGAACCCACTATTAAAATTAAAATTAAAGATCCTGAATGCTATGCTTTGTGTGATTTGGGTGCTAGTGTTTCCACAATTTCAAAAACTTTGTGTGATTTGCTTGGTTTCCGTGAATTTGATGATCGTTCTTTAAACTTGCACATTGCGGATTCTACTATTAAGAAACCTATGGGAAGAATTAATGATGTTCTTATTGTTGCAAATAGGAACTATGTGCCCGTAGATTTCATTGTTCTTCATATAGATTGCAATCCTTCGTGTCCTATTATTCTTGGTAGACCTTTCCTTAGAACGATTGGTGCAATTATTCATATGAAGGAAGGGAATATTAGATTCAAATTTCCGTTAAGGAAAGGCATGGAACACTTCCGTAGAAAGAAAATTAAATTACCTTATGAATCTATTATGAGAGCCACTTATGGATTGCATACCAAAGATGATAATACCTAGATCTATCCTTGCTTTTATGCCTAGCTAAGGGCGTTAAACGATAGCGCTTGTTGCGAGGCAACCCAATTTTATTTTAGTTCCTTGCTTTTTGTTCCTGTTTAGCAATAAATATTTGATCTAGCCTCTGGTTGGATTTGTTTTTATGTTTTAATTAGTGTTTGTGCCAAGTAAAACCTATAGGATCTTCTTGGATGATAGTTATTTGGTCTTGCTGAAAAAGTCACAAACTCTCTGTTCACGAAAACAATTGTTCAGAATCACCAGAATGTGATAAAATACTGATTCCAATTGCAGTAGATCAATAAAAAAATTATTTGGGTCTTCCTGTTTTGGTAGAATTTTCTGAGTTACAGAAGTTTGCGTTAGATACAGATTACTACAGACTGTTCTGTTTTTGACAGATTCTGTTTTCGTGTGTTGTTTGCTTATTTTGATGAATCTATGGCTAGTAATGGAGCTTATGAACCATAGAGAAGTTGGAATACAGTGGGTTTAACACCAATATAAATAAAGAATGAGTTCATTACAGTACCTTAAAGTGGTGGTTTGTTTTATTTCTCTAACGGAGCTCATGAGATTTTCTGTTTAGTTTTGTGTTGTTAAGTTTTCAAGTTTTTTTTAAAGATTTGATGGATTATGGAACAAGGAGTGGCAAGAGCCTAAGCTTGGGGATGCCCAAGGCACCCCAAGGTAAAATCCAAGGACAACCAAAAGTCTAAGCTTGGGGATGCCCCGGAAGGCATCCCCTCTTTCGTCTTCGTCCATCGATAACTTTACTAGATGCTATATTTTTATGCACCACATGATATGTGTTTTGCTTGGAGCGTCTTGTATGATTTGAGTCTTTGCTTTTTATATTGCCACAATCATCCTTCCTGTACACACCTTTTGAGAGAGAGACACATGATTCGGAATTTATTAGAATACTCTATGTGCTTCGCTTATATCTTTTGAGCTATATAGTTTTTGCTCTAGTGCTTCACTTATATCTTTTAGAGCACGGTGGTGGATTTATTTTATAGAAATTATTGATCTCTCATGCTTCACTTATATTATTTTGAGAGTTACTTAGAACAGCATGGCAATTTGCTTTGGTTATAAAATTAGTCCTAATATGATAGGCATCCAAGATTAGTAAAATTAAAACTCTCTTATAAAGTGCATTGAATACTAAGAGAAGTTTGATACTTGATGATTGTTTTGAGATATGGAGGTAGTGATATTAAAGTTGTGCTAGTTGAGTAATTGTGAATTTGAGAAATACTTGTGTTGAAGTTTGCTAGTCCTGTAGCATGCACGTATGGTAACCGTTGTGTAACAAATTTGAAACATGAGGTGTTGTCTGATTGTCATCCTTATGAGTGGCGGTCGGGGACGAGCGATGGTCTTTTCCTACCAATCTATCCCCCTAGGAGCATGCACGTAGTGCTTGGTTTTTGATGACTTGTAGATTTTTGCAATAAGTATGTGAGTTCTTTATGACTAATGTTGAGCCCATGGATTATACGCACTCTCACCCTTCCATCATTGCTAGCCTCTTTGGTACCGTGTATTGCCCTTTCTCACCTTGAGAGTTGGTGCAAACTTCGCCGCTGCATCCAAACCCCATGATACGATACGCTCTATCACACATAAAGCTCCTTATATCTTCCTCAAAACAACCATCATACCTACCTATTATGGCATTTCCATAGCCATTCCGAGATATATTGCCATGCAAATTTCCACCGTTCCGTTTATTATGACACGCTTCATCATTGTCATATTGCCTTGCATGATCACGTAGTTGACATCGTATTTGTGGCAAAGCCACCATGCATATTATTTCATACATACCACTCTTGATTCATTGCCCATCCCGGTACACTGTCGGCGACATTCATATAGAGTCATACTTTGTTCTAGTATCGAGTTGTAATTATTGAGTTGTAATTGAATAGAAGTGTGATGATCATTATTCATAGAGCATTGTCCCAAAAAAACGGCCAAATAAAAAAAAGAAGGCCCAAAAAATATATAAAGGGACAATGCTACTATCCTCTTTCCACACTTGTGCTTCAAAGTACCACCATGATCTTTATGATAGAGAGTCTCTTGTTTTGAAACTTTCATATACTAGTGGCAATTTTTTATTATAGAACTTGGCTTGTATATTCCGACAATGGGCTTCCTCAAATGCCCTAGGTCTTCGTGAGCAAGCAAGTTGGATGCACACCCACTTAGTTTCTTTTGTTGAGCTTTCATACATTTATAGCTCTAGTGCATCCGTTGCATGGCAATCCCTACTCCTTGCATTGACATCAATTGATGGGCATCTCCCTAGCCCATTGACCAGCCGCGTCAATGTGAGACTTTCTCCTTTTTTGTCTTCTCCACATAACCCCCATCATCATATTCTATTCCACCCATAGTGCTATATCCATGGCTCACGCTCATATATTGCGTGAAAGTTGAAAAAAGTTTGAGATTACTAAAGTATGAAACAATTGCTTGGCTTGTCATCGGGGTTGTGCATGATGAGAGCATTCTTGTGTGACGAAAATGGAGCATGACCAAACTATATGATTTTGTAGGGATGAACTTTCTTTAGCCATGTTATTTTGAGAAGACATAATTGCTTAGTTAGTATGCTTGAAGTATTATTATTTTTATGTAAATATTAAACTTTTATCTTGAATCTTTCGGATATGAATATTCATGCCACAATAAACAGAATTACATTGAAGAATATGCTAGCTAGCATTCCACATCAAAAATTCTGTTTTTATCATTTACCTACTCGAGGACGAGCAGGAATTAAGCTTGGGGATGCTTGATACGTCTCCAACGTATCTATAATTTTTGATTGTTCCATGCTATTATATATTCTGTTTTGGATGTTTAATGGGCTTTATTATACACTTTTATATTACTTTTGGGACTAACCTACTAACCCAAGGCCCAGTGCAAATTGCTGTTTTTTTCCCTATTTTAGTGTTTCGCAGAAAATGAATATCAAATGGAATCCAAACGAAATGAAACTTTCGGGAACGTGATTTTTGGAACAAACGTGATCCAAAGGACTTGGAGTGGACGTCAAGCAACCAACAAGGAAGCCACGAGGCAGGGAGGCGCGCCTACCCCCCTGGGCGTGCCCTCCTTCCTCGTGGGCCCCTCGTTGCTCCACCGACCTAATTCTTCCTCCTATATATACCTACGTACCCTGAAACCATCCAGGAGCACCACAAAACCCTATTTCCACCGCTGCAACTCTCTGTACCCATGAGATCCCATCTTGGGGCCTTTTCCGGCGCTCCGCCGGAGGGGGCATTGATCACGGAGGGCTTCTACATCAACACCATAGCCTCTCCGATGATGTGTGAGTAGTTTACCTCAGACCTTCGGGTCCATAGTTATTAGCTAGATGGCTTATTCTCTCTCTTTGGATCTCAATACAAAGTTCTCCTCGATTCTCTTGGAGATCTAATCGATGTAACTCTTTTTTGCGGTGTGTTTGTCGAGATCCGATGAATTGTGGGTTTATGATCAAAATTATCTATGAACAATATTTGAATCTCCTCTGAATTCTTTTATGTATGATTGGTTATCTTTGCAAGTCTCTTCGAATTATCAGTTTGGTTTGGCCTACTAGATTGATCTTTCTTGCAATAGGAGAAGTGCTTAGCTTTGGGTTCAATCATGCGGTGCTCGATCCTAGTGATAGAAGGGGAAACGACACGTATTGTTTTGTTGCCATCGTGGATAAAAAGATGGGGTTTATATCATATTGCTTGAGTTTATCCCTCTACATCATGTCATCTTGCCTAATGTGTTACTCTGTTCTTATGATCTTAATACTCTAGATGCATGCTGGATAGCGGTCGATGTGTGGAGTAATTGTAGGAGATATGCCCTAGAGGCAATAATAAATGATATTATTTATCTCCAAGTTCATAATTATGTTTATGTTCCATGCTATAACTGCTATGGTTCTCGAGTCTGCAATAACACGAGGCTCGGAGGAAGACTCATATGCACGTGTGGAATAATAAACGGTAAGAACTATTCTTAGTCTGGCCTCTAAGACTAGCTCAAGTGTTGCATGATGGTTCTGTTTTCCTCATCATGGGCATGTCAATGCCAGCAACTTTGAGGGCACAATGTTAAGAGAACATTTGTGTTGAATCGACCCGGATTGATGTTATGCTATGAGATTCATTCGTCACAAGTTAATGGTACATAACACAGAGATGGTTAACGTTTGCATGATTCCTTAGACCATGAGAGTATCGAGTTTCTTCATGCTTGCTTCATGAACTTTGGGCTTTGTTAAACGTCATCCGTAAATGGGTAGCTATTACGGCAGCTTACGGGTTCATGGAAAAGTATGTCAAGTAACTTGATAGCTCAAGATTGGGATTTGCTCCTCCGACGATGGAGAGATATTCTCGGGCCCTCTCGGTGTTACGGTATCCATCATCATCTGGCCAGACACAGTGTGATTTGATCACAGGGATGCCGGAACATGGAAACGAGAAAAGAGAACAAAACCAGTAACGAGGTAACTAGCATAGTGGACAAGTTGTTGATCCATGGGGATGCAAGTAAATCTCACCTCGGGTCTTTGTAACATATCGCGAAGCAACGGGAATAGCACACAGCAACTGGAGGTTCACTCGAATATTCATTCGTGTGGGTATAGGGGTCAATATGGGTGTCCACGGCTCCGATGTTGATCATTGATCGGAAAGTGTTCCAGTCATGTCTATGCTTCACCGAAACTATAGGGTCACACGCTTAAGGGTCATCTATCTGCTGAATACTAGACATGGAGTCTGAGAGAAATTTACCGAAAAAGGTTCGGAGACAATGGAATAGTTCCGGAGAGAGAATAGCGAAATAGTTTCGTAACACCAAAAAGTTGTTTCGGGATATACCATTAAGTCAAATTGGTTTCGGGACACGCCTGATAATTCTTGGAGCGTGCCAGAATTATTCTGGAAACTTCTGGGAATTTTTGGGGATAAAAACCGAAAATGTTTCGGAGCTGCCCGTACCGCTTTGGTTGTTTTTCGCAGATGAAATTCACTAATCTGAAATTGTTTCAGAATGAATCCAAAATCATTTTAGTGTGTACTGGAATTATTCTAAGACCCACAGAAATATTTTCGGATTTAATGGACGCGAAAAATTGTCTTCATGAATAGTGAAAATGCATTCTTGTTTGCTTTTCGCAGATGAAAATCACTAAACCAAAATTGTTTCGGAACGAGTTGAAAATTATTTTAGTGGGTACTGGAAATGTTCTAAGCCCACATAAATATTTTCAGTTCGAACGGACGCTGAAAAATGTCGTCATGAATAGTGAAAGTGCTTTTTGCTTGGCTTCTTGGAGAAGCCACCTTGAGGGCCTTTTGGTATTATCCCCTTGGGTTCTTGTAGAAGCCACCCTTGGGCTTGGCCTATAAATAGGGGTGGAGGGGGCTGTCTAAAGACAGACTCTTTCCCACATACAAGTGCCATGCATGATCTGGCTTCTCTATCCCTCCCAGCGAAATAGTTTCGTAGAGCCAAAAGGCTGTCTGGGTTCCGGTGGGAACTAGTTCTGGACGGCGAAGCCCTGCCGGATAGCTGACACCGTATGTGTGCAACCCCGTAGAGAGGTCGTAGTTTCGATCCTTTTGCCCGAGGGGCTGTTTTGAGAGTGCCTCCCGAAGGGCTGTCCAAGTGACGGTCCGAGTTCTGTGAGTCCTCCTGAAGGGCTGTCCAAGTGATCGTCCGAGTTTTCAGGGTCCTCCCGAAGGGCTGTCCGCGACACAGTCCGAGGGACTGTCCGACCGCCTCCCGGAGGGCTGTCCATGGGGCGGATGAGGGTATACATCCTCGCGGTTGGGAGGTTGTAAATCCTAGCTGCGGGGATCTGCACCGCCGTTCGTCACCGACTCTACTTCCGCTGCGCTACGAGTCGATAACGAAAAAGATCAAACCATGTATGCAGTCTCCATAGTGGTCCTGGGCTGGTGCGTAGGTCAGAATTTTTTTGTTTTCTGCAGTGTTACCCAACAGTGGCATGAAGAGTCGTGCTATGCGTAGATGCAGGTTACGATCTAGAATACATGGAGATGTATGGGTATTAAATAATATAATTTTGGAGTATATGAGATCTATTGCTGAAAATTATTTATGCGGGTGACAGATGAAATCTGTTACCCGACGTTCTTGTTGCTTCCCTAGAATTTGCGATTGCTCAATCTCGAGACAGCATGGTGGAATTTGACAAAGTTCTGGCAATCCGTGATCCTGATTGATCATGGAAGTGCTATCAGTTCTTTGGGTTTTGCCGTAGTCAAAAGAAAGATGAAATTCGCAGATGAAAGGGCATTGCAGATATGATCTGCACGGGGGTCATGCGTATGATGAAGTTTAGTATGGGTCTCGAGATTTAATTATCTCGTGTTTCATACACCCCGAGATGTTAGTCTAGGAACTTGAATAATCATACTTGATGATAAAACGTTGGTAGCTGCGGTTTAAGTCGAAACCTTAGAAGCCACGAAAAACAAGTTTTTGCATGAACCGATTAGAAACGTCTAACTTGGTTTTGCAGGAGGGTTTGCATGTGCATGTGATGTGGTATAGCAATGCTCATATTCAATTTGATTATGTATGAGATGACTATATGATGTAATTAACATGACCTGCATGTCATGATTCGGCATGATGGCTGGAGCCATATGATTGCACTTTAATGACCTGCGTGTCAACCTTAAGTAATGCATTTATTTTATCCGCTATGGAGATAGCGATATTATCTGGTGCATCGACAAGGTGGTGGCAATCTTCGCGAAGGTGAACACCGACGCGAATGCCGAAGACGAAGAAATACTTGACTTCTCCGTCAGAAGAGGCTATACCATATCATGCTATTATGAATTGCCTGAGATGTTTATCCCTCTTGATGCACCCTTCTTGATTGCGCGGTAGTCACTTTTATTAGGGTGATCTCTCAAAGAAAAAATATCAAGTATTTAGTGTTCTCCCAAGTGTAGCACCGTCACGGCACCTAACTTTTCGGGGTATCGCAGGATCTCCCTGGGTACGAACGATTAGGGAAGTGTGAGGCGGGTGAGTTGAGACCTCACAGCAAGATCACTTGGTTGTCTTGATGTTCTGGAAGGATCTCCCTGAGCTCGGAACACGCCCATCGAAAGATGAACAAGAGTCACATAGAGATGTGATCGGCAAGTTTGCCTACCGATTGAATTTCGCGCCATCAGTGTTCATCTCGTTCAATGGCGTTGAATGGATATGCGGGTCTTGTGTCACTCATAATCAATTTTGAGAGATATTGATTTGAGCTGGAGCGCACTGTTGAATTAACATGTTTAATTCTCAGTGCAATTAATTACGAACACTGTCTAAGTGTTTCTTGCAAAATAGTTGTAGAATAATGGCTCGCGTTTCCACGTTCCCTGATAAAATTGAATAGCTATTAAATATCTGGTGAAAAATTTACGATTGGTAACGTAATGTGAGGATTGTCCTCAGGAGTGCCGAGAAGGACTTTGTCCTATCACATGCTTTCGGTATCCTCCCACAAATGCTATGGATGATGTGACTCTGGTCCTTCGATCCAAAAGCTAGAATTCCGTTACGGTCAAGTGCAATATGTTTGCTTCCTTGAAGCCCGAACTTCGAAAGTTTTGGGATAGTTATGTGATATTCATGGAACTAAAAAATAATTTTCAGATACAAACAAAGGCTGAAAGATATGAAATATCCAAAGCAATGTTTGTTTGCAAATTATTAGTAAAGTGTTTACTATGCATTAGACTGATAAGAGAGGGATCCAGAAGAACGCCTGTCATATGACGAAAGGTGAATAAAACAACAACTTAAAGAGAAAGGAAGTGTCCAAAGGGTGTTAGTATGACTTACACACCTAGGAAGTCCGGGGCTAACGCCACTCTTAAGTTGGGTGCTTCTTTTGCGAGTAGGAGAAATACTAAAAGTTAAACTGTTAGAAGTATAAAGGCAGAAAGAAAGATGACTGGAATATCCAGCTCATGTATGAATGTCATACAAGTTTTTGATGTATAGAAGGCTGGTCAAAGATATAGTTCTTGGGAATTATGGTTAAACATGTTAATCACTAATTCTTGGGTATTGTGAGTTAATCACAAAGATACCCGCTCGATTGCATTCTGTTGCGAATCAATGTAAGAGCTACTATGGCCTAAAAAGACTAGCCAGGAATGAGGTTTAATACATGCTGGGAACATAGTAAAAGTTACTATACCTTCCATCGGTGTATTACCTATGTATTTTCTTTCATAATTCATTTAGAGTTTCTCACACTCTAGCCCTTTGCATAAGGTATCTTGCAAGAAGGTTGTTCATAAGAGAACTTTTGATGTTCAGTATTATGAATAAACATAAGGGCCATACTTTCATTATGAATGAGATGTATGTTATGAATAATGATATTAATATATTACCTCTGGTTTACTTTCATAATTCATTTTAGAGTTTCTTACACTCTAGCCCATTGCACAATGTTTATTGCAAAAGGGTTGTTCATAAAACAACAATTGTTGTTCAGTATTATGAATAACATGAAGGGCCATGCTTCCATCCAAGATGGGATGCATGTTATGAATATTGATGGTAAATGATACATCCATAACACTGACGCTAAATGTCGCAAGACTATGAGAATACCACACATGTGTGGCACTGCATTTGGTCACATTGGAGAAACCCGCATGGAAAAATTCCATTATGATGGATTTTGAAGTCTTTTGATTTTGAATCATCTGACACTTGCAACTTTCCTCCGAAAAGTGAAGTGACTGAAATACCGTTCACAGGCCATAAGGAACGAGCAACAAACTTATTGGTGATCATACATTTTGATGTGTGTAGTTCAATAAATGTTGTTGCAAGTAGTGGATTTATATATCTTCAGAAATGACTCAAGTAGATATATGGATATTTGCTTGATGAGACGTAAGTCTGGATCTTTTGAAATCATTCGAAAGGTTTTCAAAAATGAAGTAGAAGTTATTGTAACAAGGAAATTATGTTTCTGCAATTTTATTGCAGAAAGGAATATTTGAGTTACAAGTTTAGCGAATGTCTGATGAGTTGTGAAAGAGTTTCATAACTTACAACTCCCGGAACACCACTATGAGTGGAATGTCTGTGAAGATGTAATCAAACCATTTATGACATGGTAAGATCAAAGATGACATAAATAAATTTGCCATTATCACTTTTAAGAGTAATGCTTTAGAGACTGCGGCTTTTACACTGAAAAGAGCTCCATCAGGTCTGTTGAAATGACGGCATGGTATGGTACGCCCAACCATGTTATATCTTTTCTTAACATTTGGAATATGGGGCTTGTGTAAAAGGTTACAAACCTATTCCAAATCAGACAAGTGCTACTTTGTAAGTTATCCCAAGTCATTGGGTATTCCCCCACCACTATACCGAGGCAAAGGATTTTTGCCACAAAACGGTATGCTTTTAAAGAGAATAGTTCTTGCAAAAGGGTAAGTGGGAGGACAGTGCAACTCGACGAGATAACAAGTATCTTCGTCATCAGGTCAAAGGAAAGGAACCTTGGAAGTAATTCCAGAGTTTCCTACTGCGACTGATACGGAAGCCTCTACATTAGATGTATGGACTTCGGTCGAACTTGTAGCTGAACAACGTAGGCAAAGCTCGTGCAAACCTCTCAGGTGCGCAAACGAGATATTGTTGTTAGACAACAGTATACCTATGATACACAAGGAAGCGTTGATGGGCCCTGACTCCGGAATTGGCTGAATGCCAATATAATCCGAGATAGTTTCCATAAATGATTCAAGATTTAAATCTTGATAAACCCTCCGAAAGACTTGGAGTCTAACATATTGTAATGGGACTATAAACTGATATGGATAAAAATGTTTTATCCATTAAGCTCGACTTGTTGCAATAACAAGTTCAAGGAGTTGACTACAATGAGATTGTCTCACCGTAGCAATGCTTAAAGTCGGTTCGGGTTAAACTAGCAATTAATACATATTTCAAACATGAGATATGCAACATGGATGACAAAATAATTTCCATGAAATGGAAATACAACCTAGGACTTGTATGTGATACAATCCAATGTATTTTTTCAGTCCAGAGTATGGTAGTAAGTATGCAAACTTCAGAGTTCCAGCAATGGACAGAAGAGAGCAAAATGGAGTTGGAATCTTCGTTTTTGATGGAATGGTCAAAGGGGTTTGACTTCATCAATGAGTAACGAAGATGATTGTGGTTTCAAGAAAGTAAGTGGGAGCATAATAACATTTATGAAAACCTTATGTGCTTGACACATTGTTAATTGAAAATAAATTTCTTGACACGAATTAGGACTTCATTTGAAAATAGTTTTCCGATGAAGCGCTTGGGATAAATAGCCTTGATATTAGGCATAATGATCTATGGAGATAGATTTACCTAATGGGGCTGAGCAAAAATACATATTACAAGATGCTAAAACCATTTAGCGCTAAGAACGACAAGGAGTGATTCTTGCCGAAGTCACATGGAAAGAGTTTTTGCAAGAATCAGTGTCCCAAACACTGATGAGCAAAATACATGTTGGAGATTCCACGCACTCATGTGTTTGGATTAATCATGTATTCCATGGTATGTAAAACAACCAGATATGTCCAATACTCCCAAGCTGTTGCGAGTATAGATACCAAAGTGATCAAAAGTACTGATCATGGGACAATAGTGAAAAGGGGTCATTGAGTACTAAAGTAGCACTTATGACATGTTTCCTCGCAAGTGGAGATCATGAAGAGTTCGTTGAAAAAGGTTACGTTGATACAGTCTTCATCTTTTCTCCATGCGATTTTCGATTTAAATTTAGGGTTTTGTGTAACACACAATATGGTGGCACGGTTAGTTGGAAATTGTCCCAAACAAGTTACTGTGGCGAATTCTATAACAAAGGCGAAGTATGTTGCCACTTTAGAAGCGACAAAGAGAAAGATGTTGAATAATATAGTTCATTCATGAAC
Source organism: Triticum aestivum (assembly GCF_018294505.1). Taxonomy (NCBI): domain Eukaryota; kingdom Viridiplantae; phylum Streptophyta; class Magnoliopsida; order Poales; family Poaceae; genus Triticum; species Triticum aestivum. The sequence continues at coordinate 99,141,645 of NC_057799.1, forward strand.
TTAGTATGGTTCCAAGAAGGCTTTGGTCAATGGGACACTATTGCAGATAGTTGCTCCATAGCTCAGTCTGAGGAATCAGGTTTCGACCAATGATTCACATATATACAAAGCCAAGTCCGCACAAAATATGAATTTTGTGAAAGCGTGAAAACACAAGAATATGCAGAGATACACACGGAGCTGAAGTTGCTAGATCTGGTGGACATCTGGCTATACCACATGCGAAGCATTTTTTACACCAGTATGCCATAGGTGTAAAGTGCATTAGCATTAACTAGATTATTAACTCTAGTGCAAGTGGGAGTCTGTAGGAGATATGCCCTAGAGGCAATAATAAATGATATTATTTATCTCCAAGTTCATAATTATGTTTATGTTCCATGCTATAACTGCTATGGTTCTCGAGTCTGCAATAACACGAGGCTCGGAGGAAGACTCATATGCACGTGTGGAATAATAAATGGTAAGAAGTATTCTTAGTCTGGCCTCTAAGACTAGCTCAAGTGTTACATGATGGTTCTGGTTTCCTGATCATGGGCATGTCAATGCCAGCAACTTTGAGGGCACAATGTTAAGAGAACATTTGTGTTGAATCAACCTGGATTGATGTTATACTATGAGATTCATTCGTCACAAGTTAATGGTACATAACACAAAAATGGTTAACGTTTGCATGATTCCTTAGACCATGAGAGTATCGAGTTTCTTCATGCTTGCTTCATGAACTTTGGGCTTTGTTAAACGTCATCCGTAAATGGGTGGCTATTACGGCGGCTTACGGGTTCATGGAAAAGTATGTCAAATAACTTGATAGCTCAAGATTGGGATTTGCTCCTCCAAAGATGGAGAGATATTCTCGGGCCCTCTCGGTGTTACGGTATCCATCATCGTTTGGCCAGACACAGTGTGATTTGATCACAGGGATGCCGGAACACGGAAACGAGAAAAGAGAACAAAACCAGTAACGAGGTAACTAGCATAGTGGACAAGTTGTTGATCCACGGGGATGAAAGTAAATCTCACCTCGGGTCTTTGTAACATATCGCGAATCAACAGGAATAGCACACGACAACTGGAGGTTCACTCGAATATTCATTCATGTGGGTATAGGGGTCAATATGGGTGTCCACGGCTCCGATGTTGATCATTGATCGGAAAGTGTTCCGGTCATGTCTATGCTTCACCGAACCTATAGGGTCACATGCTTAAGGGTCATGTATCTGCTGAATACTAGACAGGGAGTCTGAGAGAAATTTGCCGAAAAAGTTTCGGAGACAATGGAATAGTTCCGGAGAGAGAATAGCGAAATAGTTTCGTAACACCGAAAAGTTGTTTCGGGATATACCATTAAGTCAAATTGGTTTCGGGACACGCCTGATAATTCTTGGAGGGTGCCAGAATTATTCTGGAAACTTCTGGGAATTTTTGGGGATAAAAACCGAAAATGTTTCGGAGCTGCCGGTACCGCTTTGGTTGTTTTTCGTAGATGAAATTCACTAATCTGAAATTGTTTCAGAACGAATCCAAAATCATTTTAGTGGGTACTGGAATTATTCTAAATCCCACAGAAATATTTTCGGATTTAATGGACGCGAAAAATTGTCTTCATGAATAGTAAAAATGCATTCTTGTTTGCTTTTCGCAGATGAAAATCACTAAACCGAAATTGTTTCGGAACACGTTGAAAATTGTTTTAGTGGGTACTGGAAATGTTATGAGCCCGCATAAACATTTTCAGTTCGAACGGACGCTGAAAAATGTCATCATGAATAGTGAAAGTGCTTTTTGCTTGGCTTCTTGGAGAAGCCACCTTGAGGGCCTTTTGGTATTATCCCCTTGGCTTCTTGGAGAAGCCTCCCTTGGGCTTGGCCTATAAATAGCGGTGGAGGGGGCTGCATAAAGACACACTCTTTCTCACATACAAGTGCCATGCATGATCTGGCTTCTCTCTCCCTCCTAGCGAAATAGTTTCGTAGAGCCGAAAGGTTGTCTGGGTTCCGGTGGGAACTAGTTCTGGATGGCGAAGCCCTGCCGGATAGATGACACCGTATGTGTGCAACCCCGTAGAGAGGTCGTAGTTTCGATCCTTTTGCCCGAGGGGCTGTTTTGAGAGTGCCTCCCGAAGGGCTGTCCAAGTGACGGTCCGAGTTCTGTGAGTCCTCCCGAAGGGCTGTCCGAGTGACCGTCGGAGTTTAGAGGGTCCTCCCGAAGGGCTGTCCGCGACACAGTGCGAGGGACTGTCTGACCGCCTCCCAGAGGGCTGTCCGTGGGGCGAATGAGGGTATACATCCTCGCGGTTGGGAGGTTCTAAATCCTAGCTGCGGGGATCTGCACCGCCGTTCGTCATCGACTCTACTTCCGCTGTGCTACGAGTCGGTAATGAAAAAGATCAAACCATGTATGCAGTCTCCATAGTGGTCCTGGGCTGGTGCGTAGGTCGGAAATTTTTTGTTTTATGCTGCATTACCCAACAGTAATAGTAGTAGATGCAGGCAGAAGTCGGTCTACTTGTCGCGGACGTGATGCCGATATGCATGACCATGCCTAGATATTCTCATAACTATGCTCAATTCTATCAATTGCTCGACAGTAATTTGTTCACCCACCATAATACTTATGCTCTTGAGAGAAGCCACTAGTGAAACCTATGGCCCCCGGGTCTATTTTCCATCATATTAATCTCCCGTCAACTAGCTATTTCTGGCGCCGTTTATTTTACTTTGCATTCTTTACTTTTAGTCTTTATCACAAAAATACCAAAAATATTATCTTATCATCTCTATCAGATCTCACTTTTGCAAGTGGCCGTGAAGGGATTGACAACCCTTTTATCGCGTTGGTTGCAAGGTTCTTATTTGTTTGTGTAGGTACGAGGGACTTGCGTGTGGCCTCCTACTGGATTGATTCCTTGGTTCTCAAAAACTGAGGGAAATACTTGCGCTACTTTACTACATCACCCTTTCCTCTTCAAGGGAAACCAACGCAGTGCTCAAGAGGTAGCATGTATGCAATCTGATGAGCGTTGAGGCTCGCGGCGGGTATCGTTATTTTCTGACCTTCACAGATGATTTGAGCAGATATGGGTATATCTACTTGATGAAACATAAGTCTGAATCATTTGAAAAGTTCATATGATTTCAGAGTGAAGTGGAAAATCACCGTAACAAGAAAATAAAGTTTCTACGATCTGATCGTGGAGGAGAATATTTGAGTTACGAGTTTGGTCTTCATTTGAAACAATGCGGAATAGTTTCGCAACTCACGCCACCTGGAACACCACAGCGTAATGGTGTGTCCGAACATCGTAACCGTACTTTATTAGATATGGTGCAATCTATGATGTCTCTTACTGATTTACCACTATCGTTTTGGGGTTATACATTAGAGACAGCTGCATTCACGTTAAATAGGGCACCATCTAAATCCGTTGAGACGACACCATATGAACTGTGGTTTGGCAAGAAACCAAAAATTGTCGTTTCTTAAAGTTTGGGGTTGCGATGCTTATCTGAAAAAGTTTCATCCTGATAAGCTCAAACCCAAATGGGAGAAATGTGTCTTCATAGGATACCCAAAGGAGACAGTTGGGTACACCTTCTATCACAGATCCGAAGGCAAGACATTCGTTGCTAAGCATGGATCCTTTCTAGAGAAGGAGTTTCTCTCGAAAGAAGTGAGTGGGAGGAAAGTAGAACTTGATGAGGTAACTGTACCTGCTCCCTTATTGGAAAGTAGTTCATCACAGAAATATGTTCCTGTAACTCCTACACCAATTAGTGAGGAAGATAATGATGATGATCATGTAACTTCAGATCAAGTTACTACCGAACCTCGTAGGTGAACCAGAGTGAGATCCGCACCAGAGTGGTACGGTAATCCTGTTCTGGAGGTCATGTTACTTGACCATGACGAACCTACGAACTATGAGGAAGCGATGATGAGCCCAGATTCCGCGAAATGGCTTGAGGCCATGAAATCTGAGATGGGATCCATGATAAGAACAAAGTGTGGACTTTGGTTGACTTGCCCGATGATCGGCAAGCCATAGAAAATAAATGGATCTTCAAGAGGAAGACGGACGCTGATAGTAGTGTTACTATCAACAAAGCTAGACTTGTTGAAAAAGGTTTTGACAAAGTTCAAGGTGTTAACTACGATGAGATTTTCTCACTCGTAGCGATGCTTAAAGTCTGTCCGAATCATGTTAGCAAATTGCCACATTTTATGAAATCTGGCAAATGGATGTCAAAACTACATTCCTTAATGGATTTCTTGAAGAAGAGTTGTATATGATGCAACCAGAAGGTTTTGTCGATCCTAAAGGTACTAACAAAATGTGCAAGCTCCAGCGATCCATCTATGGACTGGTGCAAGCATCTCGGAGTTGGAATATACGCTTTGATGAGTTGATCAAAGCATATAGTTTTATACAGACTTGCGGTGAAGCCTGTATTTACAAGAAAGTGAGTGGGAGCACTACAATATTTCTGATAAATATATGTGAATGACATATTGTTGATCGGAAATAATGTAGAATTTTTTGGAAAGCATAAAGGAGTATTTGAAAGGAGTTTTTCAAAGAAAGACCTCGGTGAAGCTGCTTACATATTGAGCATTAATATCTATAGAGATAGATCAAGACGCTTGATAAGTTTTTTCAATGAGTACATACCTTGACAAGATTTTGAAGTAGTTCAAAATGGAACAGTCAAAGAAAGAGTTCTTGCATGTGTTACAAGGTGTGAAATTGAGTAAGACTCAAAGCCCGACCACGGCAGAAGATAGAAGGAGAATGAAAGTCATTCCCTATGCCTCAGCCATAGGTTCTATAAAGTATGCCATGTTGTGTACCAGATCTATTGTATACCCTATACTGAGTTTGGCAAGGGAGTACAATAGTGATCTAGGTGTAGATCGCTGAACAGCGGTCAAAATTATCCTTAGTGGAATAAGGATGTGTTTCTCGATTATGGAGGTGACAAAAGGTTCGGCGTAAAGGGTTACGTCGATGCAAGTTTTGACACTGATCCAGATGACTCTAAGTCTCAATTTGGATACATATTGAAAGTGGGAGCAATTAGCTAAAGTAGCTCCGTGTAGAGCATTGTAAACATAGAAATTTGCAAAATACATACGGATCTGAATTTGGCAGACCCATTGACTAAACTTCTCTCACAAGCAAAACATGATCACACCTTAGTACTCTTTGGGTGTTAATCACATGGCGATGTGAACTAGATTACTGACTCTAGTAAACCCTTTGAGTGTAGCCACATGGCGATGTGTACTATGGATATTAATCATATGGTGATGTGAACTATTGGTGTTAAATCACATGGCGATGTGAACTAGATTATTGACTCTAGTGCAAGTGGGAGACTAAAGGAAATATGCCCTAGAGGCAATAATAAAGTTGTTATTTATATTTCCTTATATCATGTTAAATGTTTATTATTCATGCTAGAATTGTATTAACCGGAAACTTAGTACATGTGTGAATATATAGACAAACAGAGTGTCACTAGTATGCCTCTACTTGACTAGCTCGTTGAATCAAAGATGGTTAAGTTTCCTAGCCATAGACATGAGTTGTCATTTGATTAACGGGATCACATCATTAGAGAATGATGTGATTGACTTGACCCATTCCGTTAGCCTAGCATACGATCGTTTAGTATATTGCTATTGCTTTCTTCATGACTTATACATGTTCCTATGACTATGAGATTATGCAACTCCCGAATACTGGAGGAACACTTTGTGTGCTACCAAACGTCACAACGTAACTGGGTGATTATAAAGGTGCTCTACAGGTGTCTCCGATGGTACTTGTTGAGTTGGCATAGATCAAGATTAGGATTTGTCACTCCGATTGTCGGAGAGGTATCTCTGGGCCCTCTCGGTAATGCACATCACTATAAGCCTTGCAAGCAATGTGACTAATGAGTTAGTTGCGGGATGATGCATTACGGAATGAGTAAAATGACTTGCCGGTAACGAGATTGAACTAGGTATTGAGATACCGACGATCGAATCTCAGGCAAGTAACATACCGATGACAAAGGGAACAACGTATGTTGTTATGCGGTTTGACCGATAAAGATCTTCGTAGAATATGTAGGAGCCAATATGAGCATCATGGTTCCGCTATTGGTTATTGACCGGAGACGTGTCTCAGTCATGTCTACATAGTTCTCGAACCCGTAGGGTCCGCACACTTAACGTTCGGTGACGATTTGTATTATGAGTTTATGTGTTTTGATGTACCGAAGGTAGTTCAGAGTCCCGGATGAGATCGGGGACATGACGAGGAGTCTCAAAATGGTCGAGACGTAAAGATCATATATTGGATGACTATATTCGGACATCGGAAAGGTTCCAAGTGATTCGGGTATTTTTCGGAGTACCGGAGAGTTACGGGAATTCGTATTGGGCCTTAATGGGCCATACGGGAAAGGAGAGAAAGGCCTCAAAGGGTGGCCGCACCCCTCCCCATGGACTGGTACGAATTGGACTAGGGAGGGGGCGCCCCCTTCCTTCCTTCTCCTTCTCCCTTCCCTTTTTCCTATTCCATGTGGGAGGTGGAATCCTACTAGGACTAGGGAGTCCTAGTAGGACTCCACACTTGGGCGTGCCCTATGAGGGCCGGCCTCCTCCTCCCTCCATCCTTTATATACGTGGCCAGGGGGCACCCCATAGACACACAAGTTGATCATTGATCTTTTAGCCGTGTGCGGTGCCCCCCTCCATCATAGTCCACCTCGGTCATATCGTAGCGGTGCTTAGGCGAAGCCCTGCATCGGTAGCATCATCATCACCATCATCATGCCGTCATGCTGACGGAACTCTCCCTCGAAGCTCTGCTGGATCGGAGTTCGTGGGACGTCATCGAGTTGAACGTGTGCTGAACTCGGAGGTGCCGTGCGTTCGATACTTGGATCGGTCGGATCGTGAAGATGTACGACTACATCAACTACGTTGTACTAACGCTTCCGCTTTCGGTCTACGAGGGTACGTGGACAACACTCTCCCCTCTCGTTGCTATGCATCACCATGATCTTGCGTGTGCGTAGGATAATTTTTGAAATTACTACGTTCCCCAACAGCCGCAACCACGTCATGGTGGATGCCGCTGGCTCATCCCAGGACGGATCCATCATCGATCTGACGTCCATCGGCGACCAATGGGTTCCGGGCTCCGACGAGGAAGAGTAAGGCATGGGAGACGGCGGCGCCTTGAGTCCCCTGAGGCGGCCCGTGTCCCATGCCCTACTCTACCTTGCCGGCGACCAGACCAACACTCTGGGTTGCATGTAATAGTATGGATTTGAGGTTTGTAATTTGAGGTATCAAGATGTGGAATGTGTTATTTGAGGCGTGACCGGTCAGTGTCCGCGGGTGTTTGAGGGTTGGATTTGCCAAGTCCGGTTGTGGATGCTCTAACGAAGAACCCTTGGTGAGGTTGCGTCCACAGGGAAACCCTTAATTTCCGTAGTGAGAACTGTAATGGGACACTACAATAGTGATATGTGCGGTATGAAGTCTACCTCGAGTAGAACATATTATGTACTCAGATCCGCCCAATTACAAACATCAATAATGGCTCAAGTATCCAACCTAGAACTATGCAATAGCATATGTTATGTCAGACACATATCAATGGGAATTCCGGACTCGCTGAGAACACTTTAATCCTCTTGTTGGTTTCATCGCCTTATTTTCCTCGTTGTGCTCTTTTAATTCTTTTGCATATTTGCATTTATTCACACTCTACTCAAGATCATTACAACATTCTGCCTTTATTTTGCTTTGTGTATACAACTAACTTGCAAGCATATTTCTGTAAGTTTCTATAAGGGACAAAGCCCAATTTCTATGCTCCCTGTGTGATCGATACTCTTTCTTAGAAAAGGCTACCCTAAACCCTGTGGACTTGTAGGCCATCAGCAAGCAAGACACTTGGTTGGGTGATACCCCTTTTGGCCTATTGACAGTGGGATCCCCCCGTGTTAGGCCCATGATGAAGGTACGGCACAGCTTGCCCAAACATCCTGAGTCTCCATCAAGAGAATCACTCGACTTGGCCAGCATCACCAAGCCCATCTGGCGGAAGTGCACCACGACGTTCATTCGACTGTACCGGACATGGGGCATTGAAGACAGGAGTTAGCAATGGCGCCATCAAATCTAGTTATATCGCAACACAATCAAGACACTGGTAACGACCAGCTTTACGATGCTGTTATTAGTACGCTTCGGCATCCCTATATAAGGTGAAGTTATGGTAAATTCTAGACAAACTCAATTGGTTCAACAAGATCACAAGACACCTGTGCTGTAACCACATTGTTCATACGTGAGAGAACAACTAGAAGGAGTAGGACAACCTTTCACCGCGTGAAATCTCGTACCTGGATCATACACGTGTGGCTTGTCTTCAGATGGAATTGGTTTTAAATTTTACATGTTCGCTCTTCTTCGGACGCTTGTAAGAATTCCCACGAAATGACGTCTCTTGGCTACAGAATTCGGAGTAATTAGGTGGTGTATTTGGCTCAAGTTATCACATGCAAGAAATTCTTATTTTCATTGATTTTTGTATAGACTAGTTGAGACTAGCTAGAGACAAAACTGCATCCTTCCCTTAGATGAGCCACACGATACAATTATCAAAACCAATTTCCTGAACCACGCAAGAGAAGCAGGACATTACCCTCGCTCTCAGTCCCCAATAAAAGAACAGAACTGCATCCTTCCCTTAGATGAGGCACACGATACAAATTATCAAAACCCATCGTACCTACTTGATGCCACCCGACACCCGCATCAACGGGGAAATGGGCATGGAATGTCAACTGTGCGAGCTGTGTCCTGCGAGGTTATGCTCGCCATGCATGTTCCCTCTTAACTTAAACGCCACAACCTAACATGCATGATCAAAAGATTAATCAAAATTCCATGCATGCATAATATCCATCTCATGGTCGTTGGCTCCTCGGGACACAGGCTCATCAGTTTGGATCAACCTAGACTATACTATAAATAGACCTGCACAACACCAAGTTCCCTTCACCCATGCATCCATCTTCGTCCTCTCTCTAGTCTCTAAATATAAGCCGGCCTGTAGGCTCTAGCTAGCTGTAGAGTTCATTGCAACCATGACTGCTGATAAGCTTGCTGCCTTGGTTGCGGTAGCATTGCTCGGTTGTGTGGTGCACACATGCCAAGCGAGCTACGGCTATCCCAACCCATTGCCGCCCATCCCAAGCCCGACACCTCCTACGGCACCGGCGCTCACCCTGGACTTCTACAGCTATTCCTGCCCTAATGCGGAGGCAATTGTCAAGGAAGCCGTAAGGAACGCCACAGACAACAATCGCGGCATCGGCGCCGGGCTCATCCGCCTCTTCTTCCACGACTGTTTCGTCAGGGTACGTGCCAGCTTATAGTAAAATTCATGCTACGCCCATACGTGTGCAGCAGTACGTAAATGTCACGACGTACAGTATAGTAAGATATATGTGTTTGTGAGGTCCTAACGAGCGAGAGCTCCTTTTTGTTCTAGGGTTGCGACGCCTCGGTTCTCCTAGACGCGACGACGGCCAACCCGGAGCCGGAGAAGCTTGGCATTCCAAACTTCCCCAGTCTCCGCGGCTTCGAGGTGATCGACGCCGCAAAGGCGAAGCTTGAGAAGGAGTGCGGTGGGATTGTCTCGTGCGCTGACATCGTCGCTTTCGCTGGGCGCGACGCCACCTTCTTCCTCAGCAACGGCGTGGTAGACTTCAAAATGCCGGCTGGCCGCTACGACGGACGTGTGTCTTTCGCCAACGAGACCCTCCGCGACCTGCCCCCTCCCTTCGCCAACGTCACGGTGCTGGAGGCAATGTTCAAAGCCAAGGGGCTCGACCTCGACGACATGGTCACCCTCTCGGGCGCGCACACCGTTGGAATCTCTCATTGTTCGTCCTTCGCTGACCGCCTTCCAGCCGACCCGTCGGACCCCACGTCCATGGAACCCGCGCTGGCTAGCTCGCTACAGCAGAGGTGCAGCCGTGGTGGTGACCCCGTTGTGGTGCAGGATGTCGTTACCCCCCGTGACCTGGACAGACAGTACTATCAGAACGTACTCGACCGTAAAGTGTTATTCAAATCGGACGCGGCGCTGCTGTCGCCGCAGACACTCAAGGCTGTGGAACACAACGCCAAGAACCCCGGGAAGTGGGAGCGAAAGTTCAAGGACGCAATGGTTAAGATGGGCAACATCGAGGTGAAGACCAAGGCCAACGGGGAGATCAGAAAGCAGTGCCGGTTCGTCAACTAGCGACCGGTTGATGAGACAAACCCTTACTTCATCTTGACTCCTGAAGCCGGAGACTGATCAGAATAAGCTCGTGCTTTTGTTCGTATGTGTTAGCTTAATTTCCGTTGCTGTTTATTTGCTACCAAAATTTGTATTATTGGTCCATTTTTTGCTTCACATCTCTATCGAAAATATTGGTGTACTTTATTATGAGATGTGACTGTCAAAGTATATTTTGTTTGCTCAAAAATCAAACCCGTAACAAACATGTTGATTGCCTTTTCGGCCATCTACATCTCACTTCCTTTTGGTTTTGTGTTGAAACAATGAAACATATCTTGCCTTTGTGCATACGTTGCCTTATCGGCGTCTATAACACTTTCATAAGTCATTTGGTGCAGGACCATAATGGAGCGAATTTGGGGGCACGCAAGTGCCCGCACCGAGTCGTCCGCGCGTTTTTTTTTTTTTGGCTTCTGATTTTTAAACGTTTATATATTTTGAACAAACAGTCCGAATAAGTTATGTTTTCATATTTATATTTCTCATGAAGGCCTGGTCAACTAGTTTGTAACGCTACTTTGCATGTTTCTGGCGAGCAGCGGCAAGAAAAGAGAAAAGAATTGTTGTTGCACTAAAATAATAAAATACAAAATACCACTGGTGCACCATGATGAGTTTCCGCACATGCTAGGCATGATCTACTATGGATTCCACCCGACACCAACATTAACATACGCAGGGAATAAGCGCACGCAGTGTCAACCTGTTCGTGCTGTAAGATTATGCTCTTCGTGCGTCTTCTTGATTAGGGTATCAGGACATTTGCGGGCATCAGGACTGCCTCCACTTACACGTCCGACAATGCGGTCCCACTCAAAACCATCTCCCACACCTGCACCATCTCCCACGCGATCATACCTCCACTCCGCGACCCACATTCTTGCCGGCCTAGTGCAGACGGGGCCGGTCGCTGGAGCCGGCATTAAAGCATCGCGCTCGCCAAGAGCACCTCACGCGCCGCATCAGCTTGGTCTCCACGCGTGTTCAATGCCGGAGCGGCGGGACCAGACAGGACGGCTTCTACCGTATTTAAACCAGCTACCCGTCTGTCTGCCAGCCGGCATTAAACATGTGTGGCTACCGAGAAACCAACATCGGCGCCCGCTGCTTAGCTTGGTCAGCGCCCGATATTTAAACATGGCAGCGCACGACACAATCCACCTCACCACCTCCGCTTCCCTTCCTCCTCCATGCACCTCCGATGCAATGCCATCGAGCTCTAGTGCATTGTTGGAGAAGCTCTTGACAGAGCAGAAGATCGAATTGACTGGCCTTGCGGCCGGCTGGCAAGCTCGTTGTGCACGATGGATAGAGGCCAAACTGCCGGCGAGCTCGCCGGAGGAGAGCGCATAGGATGGCGGCCGGAAAATGGAGTAGGCGTCCGACGATGACCCCATGCCCGCGCAGGTTGCCGGCTTTACCATGGCGCAGGTGCACTACAAGGTCATCATGGCGGAGGAGCAGCCAGTGCCGCCAGTCAATCTCCGCATTTCGGATGTTGTAGGAGGAGCATCGGTACAACATGCGGCTCCTCGAGCAGCACCGGCTCATAGAGGGATAGATCTGCAGCGAGCTGGCAAGTGAGGATGCCACCGTGGGCATGGCCATGGAGAATCCGGCCTTTGTGATGAGCAACGGGCGATGTACAAGTCCATGCATAGCGCCCGCGACAGCCACCGCAAGCGATGTAGGTTGCGAGTCATGGAGGAGATGTACGACGCCCTGCTACCGGAGATCAAGGCTGTAACACCCCTAGTGTCATGCTACAGTAACCCACTGTGATTAAGCTAATCATTTTACTAAACAATGCTTGATCACCTTTGATTCAAATATCCTTTGAAATTTCCACTTTCAAGTCAAATCCAATTTGCATGTGAAATTTGGAGTTGCACAAAAGTTGCTGCAAATAGTTCATCTTTTACCCAAAATTCCATAACATTTAATTGTTAAGGAATACAACATCACATCCAAGCTATGATGGACTATAGCAAATAAAACAGTGCCGTTTCAGCATTTTAAAATGCTATTTTACTTGTGAAAAATCCAAATGGATTTAGTTGCCCCTCAAACTTTTTATGGCAGTGCCAAACACTACAAAGAATTTAAGTGGCCTAGTCCCACAATTTTTCAAAGTATTTTGGTAGCCCAAACCTTTCCCTAGTTGTCTCTGTCTAAAAAACAGAAATCCAGAAAAGAGTAAGGGCCTACTTGGTCCCTGGCCTATGGCCCAGCCCACCTACTCCACATCTCCTTTCTCCTGTACACAGGGAGGGCGTGTCACCCATCCACCGGCACCATGGCTGGCGATGCACACACGTCGGGCATCCACCCGGGCTCCGGAGGAGATAAGGCCGATCCCAAGCCCCCTGCAGCGAAACCCTAGACCGCCCACATCTGTCTCCCCCTCGATCCCCCGTCTTCCTCATACCCTTCTGCTCGATCTCAGACGCGTGAGCTCCGCGTGACCGAGCTCCTCCCCGTCGTTGCCGCGGCCACCGCACGCCCCTCTCCACGCAGGCGAGTCCAGGAGGACCGCCGCCGTCCACTATGCCGTCTGCGGCCACGAGCTCAAGTCGGGACCCTCCCTCCATCGCCGGATCCCAGCCTTCCTCACCTTCGGCCGCCGCACACAACGTCGTCTCCGGCCGTCCTCGTGCCTCCCCGGCCGTCTCAAGCTCGTCGTCGACCTCCCCCCAGTGAGCCTCCTCTGGTTCCCCGTTCCCCCTCCTGTTTCCTCCGGACGTAGGCCGACAACCCAACCCCCCCCCCCCCGACCGAGCTCGCGCTCGCCATGCTCGAAGCCGCGCCCATCACCGCGCCGCGCCCTTACCTCCCAGCGGCCGCCCTGCTCTCGCTCTGGTTGCCCCCTGCACCTCGCCTACACCGCTCGCTTGCCGCGTCCGCACCGGCCCCATGCCCGCACGCGCCTTGGCCTGCGTCGCCGCGCGCCGCACCCGCCCCGAGCACTGTTGCGGTTGCTACTTCCGGCCGCCCGCGTCGCCCGCTGCTGTCCCCGTGTGTAGCTGCTGCTCTGCCTAGCCCTGCCGTCGCCTTGCGTTGCCGCTCCCCGCTGCCCCCGCGCCGCCGCTTCCGGCCGGCCCACTGCTGCCTACCTCGGCCTGGCCACCGGCGCGTGCACAGCCTTGGCCGTGGTTGGCTCTCTGTCACTGGAACCCCCCCCCCCTCCCCACACCCCTCTTATGTTGATTAGTGCCTAACCAAACCGCTAACCCCACTAACGTGTAGGCCACCTCCATTATTTAAGTATAGTTTAGAAAAACAATGTTAGTTAAGTGTTTCACTGACAGCACGGTCCCACCTGCCAATTAGAATGATTAGATTAATTAAAATCCTGATAAATAACTCTCTCCATGACAGGTGGGTCCCTGTTGACCTAGTTCACAGGTCAACTCGTCAATAGTTGACCAGCTGACTCAGCTGACCGGGCCCACTGTCAGCCCCTCTGGTGCACTCTGGGTGCAGTGCACCGAGTGCACCCAGCCTTTTCTGGTGATTTTCGAGATTAAAATTATTTCCAGGACTTAAAAAATGTTTAAAACTTAGAAAATTAATATAAAATAATCCGTAAGTCGGATGAAAATAATTATATATGAAAGTTGCTCAGAACCACGAGATGAATCTGGATACGCGGTCCGTTCGTCTGCCACGTGCCCCTAGCATAGCGAACATGCAACCGTACCCTCCCTTTCGTCTGTCCGAAAATGTCAAACTTCGGGAAAGCATTCCCGAATGTTATCCCCCTTCGCCGGTAGCATGTAGCACCACGTTAGAACACGTCTAGCTCTGCCTGTTGTGCTGTTATGCACTTGCTTGCTATGTATTTACTGTTTCTTCCCCCTCTTCTCTCCGGTAGACCCCGAGACCGCTGTTGATGTCCCTATGATGGACTACGTCATCGACGACCCTTCTTCCCTTTCAGCGGAGCTTCCAGGCAAGGCCCCCCCCCCTTTGATCATCCCGATATCGCCCATTCCATTCTCTCATGCTTGCATTAGATTTTGCTACTGTAATTGTTTGCTCCTATTCTGATGCATAGCCTACTTTTGTAACCTGCTTATTGTTACCTACCTGCTTATCCTAAACTGCTTAGTATAGGTTGGTTAGTGATCCATCAGTGACCCCCACCTTGTCCTTGTTGCCCCTGCTTCATCATTGAAGACCCGATCAACGCGATCGAAGACCAGGCCCCGGCACCGCACATCACTTTCCCCTTAGTTGCTCGACACTACTGGGTCACTATTGAGTGCCGAGGGTGAGACCTCATCAGCACTTCTGATGTTAACCCTGTAGTGTAGCTATTCGGTCGTGGTCATCGAGGGTGATTCCGCCTTAACCACTTCCGATATGACTCTGTCGTGCAACCCCTCAAGTGTGAACCTCGAGGGTGGATCCTCTTACGTTCACCTTGATGATTACATCGAGTGGAATCCGTCAAGGGTGATTCCTCAGGTTTTCCCCTTGGTGTTAGACACCGTTACTATGGTTACTATGACTTTACATTGAACCCTGTTACTAAAGACGGGTCGGCCCTGAGGGGTACCCGCGCGAGCATATTTGCGAGTGATGAGGAGTCGGGTTGACCTGGAGGGTGCCCGTGAGATAATTACGAGGCGTGGTCGGGCATTCTTAGCCCTTGCCGCAAGTCCTCGAGACTGGGCGACGGGGTCACATCTTTCGTGAGTCTCTGCTTGTAACCACGCGTTCCTAATCCACTACGATTTGGATATTTGATCCGAGGGGCCTCTGGCCTGATAGCACTAACCATCACGTGGGCATAGTATGGGCGTTCTGCATCGTATACATCAGCCGAAGCTTAATAGACGTCAGCGACTGAGCGGCGCGTGCCGGGTTGGACTGCGTAAGCACCTGCCTTTTTGAAGGAGGTTGCTAGGTCTGCTCACCGGCCGCGTACGCAATGTGCAGGAGTACCCGGGGCGATGGCCCATGACCCCTGGGGGCATAGGTTTAGTCCGGCGTGTTGACCTCTCTATTAAGCCTAGGTCGGGTTGCGGCGTATTGTTTGGTCGAGGCCGGGCATGACCCAGGAAAGTGTATCCGGCCGGAGTTAATCGAGCGTGGTGGGTAAGTTGGTGCACCCCTGCAGGGAAGAAAACATCTATCAATAGCCTGTCCTATGGTAACGGACACTTGGAGTTGTATCCCGATTGATACAACTAGAAATGGATACTTGAGATGAGACATGGATATGAGAAATGGATAGTATGGCTCTGGGATTGCTTTCTCGCAGGGAGTCGAGAAAGGATCTCTGGCCGAGGTTGATAACACCACTACTACTTTACTTTATGCTACTCTACTCCCTCCTGTTGCTGCAAGATGGTGGTTTCCAGAAGATGCTAGTCTTCGATAGGACTAGCTTCTCCCCCTCTCATTCTGGCATTTCTGCAGCCCAGTCCACATATACAGCCTTCCTTTGATAATGTTGCATATGTAGTGTAGATCTTTGCTTGCGAGTACTTTGGATGACTACTCACGGTTGCTTTGCTCTCCCTTTTCCCCCTTTCTTCTTCTTTCTGGTTGATGCAACCAGATGTCGGAGCCCAGGAGCCATATGCCACCGTCGATGCCTACTACTGCGTGGAGACCGTCGACGACCAGGAGTAGTTAGGAGGCTCCCAGGCAGGAGGCCTTGCCTTTTCGATCGTAGATGCTTTTGTGCTGGCCTTCTTAAGGCAAACTTGTATAACTTATGTCCGTACTCAGATATTGTTGCTTCCGCTGACTCTTGTGTATTCGAGCTTATGTATTCGAGCCCTCGAGGCCCCTGGCTTATAATATAAAGCTTGTATTATTTTAATTTGTGTCTAGAGTTGTGTTGTGATATCTTTCCGTGAGTCCTTGATCTTGATCGTACACATTTGCGTGTATGATTAGTGTACGGTCGAGTCGGGGGCGTCACAAAGGCAAAGGCGGGCGCGGAGGTGGCGCAGGCGGTCACAGACGGGAAAGTTGCTGCCGACATGAGCAGCTCTGCATCGTTCACGTCGCTCACACGGTTCACACCGAACTGCAATGACCATGCGACTGGGCTATCCACGTCGATCGTCGACCTCACCTCGACCGGCAGCGTCCATAGCCAGGCAGCGGACTCCGACGAGGAAGAGTTGGACATTGAAGACGGATGTGGGCATGTCCGTGTCCCATGTCCCATGTCTTGTCCTAACCAAACATGGGGAAGAACAGGACGTGGAACACGCATGCCTCCACAGTCGGTGAAGATTTGAAGTAGGAACTTTTGCTAAGTTAAAATGTATCATGTCCGCTTTTGTTAATAAAGTATGTCGAAATTTTCATGAATTTGGTCCGATTTAAATAAAAATCGTCTGCCTTGCATGAAATGTGTCATGTTTGTTCAAGTCATGTTTCATATGCATGCGGACTGTGTTGGATTGCCGGCTCCTATATCAAAGTCCGTGAATGCGTCCGCGGACGAATACTATGTCAAACCAAGAATAATGTTGGAGATGCCCTTAGGCCGAATAGGGCAGATGGTTATGATTGTCGTGTTGGCCCCAGTAACGTTACTTGGTTGCATGGCACGGATGTGCCAAACGATGCCAATGCCCATGCCAGATGCAGACTAAGCACATTTTTTTAACACAGTGCAATTGTATATGCTCATACACTCACCCATAGTTCACAACTAAGTACATAATCGCATGTAGGAACTCAACTCAATTGTTACATATCCATCATCATGTTAGTATTCGCCACTTC
Organism: Triticum aestivum; assembly: GCF_018294505.1. Taxonomy (NCBI): domain Eukaryota; kingdom Viridiplantae; phylum Streptophyta; class Magnoliopsida; order Poales; family Poaceae; genus Triticum; species Triticum aestivum. Next base: position 99,158,764 of record NC_057799.1, read on the forward strand.
ATCATAGCAACCTCGTGTCATCATTCATGCTCACTTCAGCTAGCTAGAGAATCTCTAGATCCTTCTTTGCCTCCTTTCATGGATTAGGACACTCGAGTATAGTGCCTTAACTCCTAACAGTTATAGCAACAAACTTTACATATGTTGATTTTTTTTAAAAGAGAGATTAAAACCCCGGCCTCTCATCATTATGATGCACGCATCCATTTTTATTGAAGCAGATGCAAGGCAATAAGGTTAAAGACATCAACAAACGGAGTACAAAACTTAGACAACTATGGTAGCACCATTACAAGATATGAATAAGCGCATACGACTAAGTTGATTTTTTCCACAACAACACCTTCATGAAGGGATACCCGCCCTCACGCCACCGTCGCATGTCCAGCTAGAAACAACAATGACAAGAATTTTATCCTGTTTTCCGACATCAACCAATGAAGGTCAACAGATCCACAAGTAGACAACGCCTTCAATAAGGTAACGATGAAAGTTTGTTGCTTTATGTCGAACTTATAGTACTTCTGCTTATATCTGTCTTTGGTACCGGCGGCAGCAAGTAGCAGCAAACCACCAACGACGAGGGCTTCCGGCGGCAAATGAGAGCTAGGTGAGTTATTTACCTATAATATATCATCAAATTGTGTAACTGAACGCTGACCGTGTTGGTTTCCACCATGTTTGTTTAAGGACAGAATTGGCAAGTGTCTAGCGAGTTATTTGGTATTGTATTGTATGTTTTTATTACTTCTATGATCTATGAACCATTAGTGTGTATATTGCACATGATGTTTATCAAAATATATGACACTTGTTGTGTTTGATAGACCAAATAAGTTTTAGCTTACGGCGTGCCTAGGCTTTGGCAATTTGCATTGCTAGCTCCGTCATTGGCTGTTTGTTTGATGAGTGCCCGCTTTGTTATACTCGGCAAATGCCTTTCTAGAGTGCACAGCAAAATTAGCTATACAAACTTGCCTTTGCCGGAAGGAGTCCAGCCGAGTCACCTTTGCCGAGTGGCCCGATGAAGGACTCGGCAAACACGTCGCGAAGATAATTTTGCTTGTTGTCAGGTGCCCCTGGCACTAGGCAATGATGGCGATTCTTGTAGTGTGTAAAATTCGCTTGGTTGCTAAGGGCATGTATAATGGTGCTGTCTTAGTAGTGTCACGTAGGATAAATGATGAGATGGAGGAGAGAGAACTCTTAAGAAATGGCTTGTCTTCTCGTCTTTTCTTATTTAAGAGAAGACAAGAGATGATCTCTTAGCAAAATATGTCTCATCACTTTTTAGGAATTGCTAGTTATTGAAGATAAGGCTAAGAGATGACCCATTGTTGACATATTTTTTTATTGTCTCTAAATTACATGCAAGACTTAAGATAAAATTATTTTATCAATCATTGTACATGCCCTAAAACAGTTCTTCCAATTCTATGGAAGAGATTTTCTTTTCAATTGTTATAATATTCAGAAAAGCGCAACTTTACTTTCATAAAAAAAATGTAATTTGCAACTGGATGAGAAAAAAATTGCAAGTTACACCAACTTACACTTTTCTGAATGGGTTGTAATTTAAGAAAATCTGAGTGAAGTAAAACGGTTTTGTTTAATCTATGGATATATACATGGATGCCTCTCCGTCGACCCCACAAAACGACAATCCGCTGGACACACATGTGGTACAATTATCAGACAATGCCAACAGCAAGCCGGTGTAGTAGTACACACCCATGCATGCCAACAGCCTCGTCCTAACTCCCAAGGAAACAAATGTCCATCCATCGCCCCTTTCATTGCAGCACACGATATAGCATCTGCCCCGGTAGTTGATTTTGCCCCGGTAGTTACAAAGGTGGGAAACAGGGTCTTTCCCTGACGGGTAGATATAATACGAATGCTGGTAAAGTGGCTCTAATTAATGCTTGCCTCTCCTCTCTCCTCATGTTTCTTATGGGCTTCTTTCTCTTGTCGGTTGGGATTCATGCTGGTTTTGACAAACACCGTGGGGCGTTTTACTGGAATGCTGCGGACAATCGTCGCAAATATCGCTTCGTCAAATGGAAATTGATGTGCAGGCCCAAAAACCTTGGGGGTTAGGAATTCTTAATACTTCCATCATGAATCAATGCTTGATGATTAAATGGTGGTGAAAGATTATGAGCACTGAGGATCAACCCCTTTGGCTGTCGATCCTTAAGGCTAAATATTTCCCGTCCTCGAGCCCGATGTTTGCTCTGCCGCGTGGTGGCTCTCAATTTTGGAAGTCTCTAGTCAAAGTTAGACCTGTTTTTTAATCTTTCGTTAAGTTTGTTGTTGGGGACGGATCCTCGATTCGGTTTTGGCTTGATTGGTGGTGTGGAGATTCACCTCTCTCGGTGACCTTCCCTACCCTTTTCTCTTACTGCTCTGACCCTAATATTTCTATTGCGAAGCTTGCGTCCCAGGGGTGGAACCTGGCCTTTCGCCGTTCTCTGTCGCCTGTAGAGTTTGAAGATTGGCAATGTCTTACTGCCCTCTTCCCTACGCTCTCGACGGTCAGGGATTCGGTGCTTTGGCCGCTTTCTGCCTCTGGGCGTTTTTCTGTTAAGTCTCTTTATTCTAAGCTCGTTGGTGGCACGCCTACCAATCGTTTTTCCCAAATTTGGAAGGCCCGTATTCCCCCTAAGATTAAAATTTTCTTGTGGCAAGCCTTTCGAGGCCGGTTGCCCTCGGCTGATCAGATTCGTAAGAGAAATGGGCCGGGCTCCCAGTTCTGTGCTCTTTGCGGTGATGTGGAAGACTCGGATCATATCTTTTTTCACTGTCACCTGGCTAAGCTTATTTGGAGTTGCGTGCGGGACTGGCTTCATGTTTCTTGGGCCCCTGCCTCCTTTGCCGAGTTGCGCAGCTTGGCTTCCAACCTCTCCGGTGTATCTAGGCGCATCTTTTGGGTGGGCTTGGGGGCTTTATGCTGGTCTCCGTGGACTACTAGGAACAAATTTACTATCGAGCACGTGTTTCCGGCTAAACCGGCTGAGTACTTATTTAAATCGTGTGCTTTCCTGCAGCAGTGGAAATCATTGACTAAGGTCGACGACCAAGAGGCGCTTATGCTGATCCACAAAATCCGGACGACGGCGTCTCAGTTATGCAGACAAGAGCAGGATGCTTGATTGCTTCTTTTGGGCCAGATGCTTTAGCTTTAGTTGGTTCTTTCTCTTCCAGCCTGCGTGCCGTGTACTGGCGTGGGAGCCATGTACCTGACTTTATCCTTCGTCGTCTTGCCCAGCGTTGGGGCTTGGGTGTGTTTGATACTTTTTTGTGATGCTGTTGCTACCTGCCTTATGGCTTTATTTATAAAGTCGGGCGTATGCCTTTCCTTAAAAAAAACCTATCGGCACATCCTGGACACCATGATCTACTATGGATTCCATCCGACACCCACATTAACGTTTGCACGGAATGAGCGCACGCAATGTCAACCTGTTCAAGCTGTAAGATTATGCTCTCCGTGCATGTTCTTGCTTGACTTTGCTCTCCAAGATATTGCAAACAAACATTCTTCCACGGGAGAACATTTGTCATGGTCCTCACTTATCGTCCTCCAGGTTCTTAATTTAGGGCATCTCCAATGAGAACACTCAAATAGCCCGCAACTGTTCGGACAAATTTGTCCGGACGTAGTTTACTATTCAATGTGAACCCGTATTTGTTCACGGACACGCCCGCGCGTCCAAATTCCTGAAACTAGAGGAAGGTTTGCGGGCCTTCAAACCACGGCCACGTACACGTCTGACAACGCGGTCCCACTCAAAACCATCTTCCGCGCCCGCACCCTCTCCCGCGCGATCATACCTCCAATCCCCACCCTACGTTCATGCCGGCCCAGAGTGGACGGGACCGATCGTTAGAGTCGGCATTGAACTGCTGCACCGGACGAGAGCTCGTTGCGCCCACTTGATCTCCGCGATTGTTCAATACCAAAGCGGCGGGACTGGACGGGACAACTTCTACCACATTTAAACCAGTTGCCCGTCCGACTGCCTGCCAGCATTAAACAGGTGTGGCGGCCGAGAAACCCACTCTGGCACCCGCATCGAAATATATAGCCCGCTGCTTAGCCTGGTCGGCGCCTATGAGGAGAGAGCTCGTGCAACGGCGAAGACCGCGGCTCCAGCGGCAGAGAGGGCGGCCGCCTGTGAGGAGAGATCTCGTGCAGCGCCTGAGTAGATACCTTGATGGTCGTCCTTGCCGCGGTCGGAACCGCGACGGCCCCTTCTCCACAAGATCGACGAGGGAATGGAGATGGAGTCGGCGGAGAGCCAATGTGTCCACACATTGGATCTTTTGTTCATGACCTAGTCGTCAACTGCGGTCATGTCTTGTATGATGCTTGTGAACTGAATATGTTGGTACGAAGATTGTTATGTGACTTGTGTTTAATTATTTTGAGTCGTCATGATCATACTACTTCCGAAGTTTGGACGGATAGAAGCTAAATGTCTAACCCAACAATTCTCCATTCCTAACACATATCGGTTTTGCAACAATGGAAGAAGAAGCCCATTCATAACTTGACGGCTTTCGTGTTCTTCACTCTCGTACTCTCAAATTTGGGTGTGTGATGTAAAGAATTCGAAAACCATGAAGTTATGAATGACTCCCTTCTTTCACCCGATCGAGCAACCCCCCCGTGTGGCAGAAATGCGGATTATTTGACTTGGACATTAAGCTTTTGTTGTTCTTTGTTGCTCAAAATTTATGTCGTATTATGTTATCACAATTTTTTTTTGTAATGTACTGAATGGTGTTCATGGGAATTAATTGTGGTCATTGTGTCGCCCTACGATGCGGCTCCCGTTAGGCTCGACTGCTTGGCCGACGATGTGGCAGACCGCGAGGCGCATGTCGCGGCCGAGCACGCAAGTGAGGTGTACTTGGCAGCACTTGTTCTTGCATAATTATCTATAGAGAGAGAATTGCCTAATAGGACTAAGCTAAAATACATATTGATAAGATGCTAAAATGATTTACCATCCTGCCTCCTTCCGTGTAGCCAGAAGAGGTGGGACTAAAACCACGAACGGCACAGTGTGTTGCGTACAGCTACGTACATGCAGGCTGCAACAAAGAACCCAAAACAAGTTTTTGCCTTGTGTGCAAATAATCAGTACGCGCGCTGATCGCTACATGTGGCAGAAATGTTCAAACACCAACGCAAAAAACCGAAAAATCATTTTTTTTGTTTCAATATTTGTTCAATCTTTGGTTTGTCAGTTTTTATGCCTACCGCTAGCTCCAAGAAGGAAAAAAAGTTCCCGAAAATGAAAATGGTTCATCGATTAAAAAAGGTCCACGAATTTGACAAAAAAGTTCGCGAAATTGAAAAAATCGTCGATTAGAAAAAAAAATCATGAATTTGACAAAAACGTTCACGAATTAAATTCTTTTTTTGACAGGAAGGCTGCCCGACTGGGCCAGTCCTTGAAATAGACCCAATGTTTTTACATGACCTTGTATGACCTATTCAAGGTATCAGGCCAAACTGTTTCAGTTTTTGACAATTCTTGCATTTTCTGAAGTTTTCTCGAGGAAAAATGGTCGTGTGTGACGCAACTCTCATACGGTGTTGGAATTTGCTCAAACATGCATGGATGCCTAAAATGGGTATGCCCACCTACTGAAAAAAGTTAGTCATTTCATGCATGTAAAATAGACCATGTTCAATGCAGGGTGTTCGGGTAGGCCATCGGCTCCGTTTCAGAGCACTTCTTTTGGCATCCACTAAATGACTACAAATTTTTCTCATGATCTTATTGAACAATTAAAGGCACCACGGCAAGTTGTTTTGATTTAAAAAAATGTATTTTCTGGAATCTTCTCGTTCAAAAAAGGCGATAAATGACCAGACGTGTCGCAACTTACATACGTTGTCGAAAATTGTTCAAACCTGACATGGATTCGTACCATGGGTATGCCCGCCTTCTTCCAAAATTCGTGATCATTTGAAGGATGTTCAAACATAGACCATATTCAACGGAGGGTGTTCAGGCAGTCCAGAAGGCCCCTTTTGAGAACACGCTGTTTTCCGAAATCCTTGAAATCACTAGTAGAAAAAGGGGCTTTTGTCCCGGTTGGTAAGGCCCTTTGGTCCCGGTTTTTGAACCGGGACTAAAGGGTCGTTACTAATGCCTCTCCCCTTTAGTCCCGGTTCTTACACGAACCGGGACTAATGGCCGCGGCCACGTGGAGCTCCACCTTTAGTCCCGGTTGATAACACCAACCGGGACTAAAGGAAATTTTATGATTTTTTTTGAAATTTTTTTTTGAATTTTTTTTATTTTCAAATTTCTGAATTATTTTCAAATTTTCAAGGTACCAGGCCAAACTGTTTCAGTTTTTGACAATTCTTGCATTTTCTGAAGTTTTCTCGAGGAAAAATGGCCAATAAATGGCCGTGTGTGACACAACTCTCATACGGTGTTGGAATTTGCTCAAACATGCATGGATGCCTAAAATGGGTATGCCCACCTACTGAAAAAAGTTAGTCATTTCATGCATGTAAAATAGACCATGTTCAATGCAGGGTGTTCGGGTAGGCCATCGGCTCCGTTTCAGAGCACTTCTTTTGGCATCCACTAAATGACTACAAATTTTTCTCATGATCTTATTGAACAATTAAAGGCACCACGGCAAGTTGTTTTGATTTAAAAAAATGTATTTTCTGGAATTTTCTCGTTCAAAAAAGGCGATAAATGACCAGACGTGTCGCAACTTACATACGTTGTCGAAAATTGTTCAAACCTGACATGGATTCGTACCATGGGTATGCCCGCCTTCTTCCAAAATTCGTGATCATTTGAAGGATGTTCAAACATAGACCATATTCAACGGAGGGTGTTCAGGTAGTCCAGAAGGCCCCTTTTGAGAACACGCTGTTTTCCGAAATCCTTGAAATCACTAGTAGAAAAATGGGCTTTTGTCCCAGGACTAAAGGCCGCGGCCATGTGGAGCTCCACCTTTAGTCCCGGTTGATAACACCAACCGGGACTAAAGGAAATTTTATGATTTTTTTTGAAATTTTTTTTTGAATTTTTTTTTTGATTTTCAAATTTCTGAATTATTTTAACCTCTAATCTTTAATCATCACCCCTCATCACTGCTCAATTTATCCTCTAATCTCTAATCACCCCTCGTCATTCCAAATCATCTAACTTCCTGAACGGTCACCCATCCTCCCACTCCCCCAGCCTGAGCACGCTTAACTTTCGAGTTCTATTCTCCCTCGTTTCCAAGTTAGCACTTGTTGTTTTCCTGACAATAGTAAGATGTCAATCCTATTAACCCTCAGGAATTTTGCTTGAGTATGAAGTGACACATTTCACTGTTTGAGTTTGAAACTATTGTTTTAAAAAACAATTATTATTTAGTAACACTAATATTCTAGAATAATTAGTTTGACCATTGTTTGACCACAGTTTGACCAGATTTGACCAAAATTCAAAATAACTGAAATAATTATTTAGTAACACTAATATTCTAGAATAATTAGTTTGACCATTGTTTGACCACAGTTTGACCAGATTTGACCACATTTTTTCCAAAAAAAAATTGAAACTATATTTTTTCTGTTACTAGTGGCGCACCTGTGCGCCACTAGTAAGTTTGAATTTTTTTTCGATTTTTTCCACTCTAGATCTTAAAAGCTCCGTAACTTTTTTTTCTGTTACGTTTTTGAGGATTTTGAAAATGTTTAACGGGGTTCCCCCGTTAAATTCGGATGTAACTTTTCGAGTAGATGATTTTTCATATAAAAAACTTTTTCATCCGAGTTCGTATGCAAAAGTTATGCCCATTTTATAAATTCCAGAGAGATTTTGCAAATAAAGTCGAAATTCATATTTGTAAATTTTCCCAACAACTAGACCACATATCACATGGGAATTTTTTTTGACATTTCCATCATTTTCTTTTGTTTTTGCTAAAACTGAAAAGGCGGTCCACCGGGGGGGTAGAGTTTGAAAATGGGACCTTTAGTACCGGTTCGTGCCATGAACCGGTACTAATGCCTCAAAGCCCATTAGTACCGGTTGATGGCACCAACCGGGACTAAAGGTCTAACCTTTAGTCCCGGTTGGTGCCACCAACCGGGACTAATGGGCATCGCACCCTTTAGTCCCGGTTTGTGGCACCAACCGGGACTAAAGGGCCCAGGTGAACCGGGACTAATGCCTTAGCCGCATGAACCGGGACGAATGCTCACATTAGTCCCGGTTCGTGACTGAACCGGGACTAATGTGAATACTGCCCGTGACCAAATCCCTGTTTTCTACTAGTGAATGTCCTAGGTTCTTTTACATGCCCTTGTAAAAGTACCATGCCATCGTTTTCGTTTTCGACAAATTTTGCATTTTCTAGAGTTTTATCTATCAAAAAAGATCGATAAATGGTCGGACGTGTCGCAACTTGCATACAATGTCGAAAATTGTTTCATCCTGGCATGGATGACTACCATGGGCCCGGCCACCTGCTTGAGAAAGTTAGTGCATGTAATTTCAAGAATGTCCGAAACTAGACAATGTCCAATGGAGTGTGTTTGGGTTGGCCAGAAAGGCTCACTCTATGCACATGTTGTTTCTCGACATCCTTCAAATGGCCCCACATTTTTTCCACCAGTTTTATGACCAACTTAAGGCACCATGCCTAGTTGTTTGAGTTTTCGACAATTATTGCGTTTTTTGGAGTTTCCTTGAGAAAAAATGGCTGATATATGGCCGGAGATGACGCAACTTGCATGCAGTGTAGAAATTCGTTCAAGCCTGGTATGGATGCCTGCCATGGGCATGCCCACCTACTGGAAAAATTTGAGATTGTTTCATGCATGTCCAAAAATAGACCATATTCAACAGAGGGTCCGTTTGAGAGCACATTTTTTGGCATACGTCAAATGACCCCAAATTGTTTTCATGAGCTTATATTACCAATTAAAGGCACCATGCCAAGTTGTTTTGGTTATCGATAAATTTTACATTTTCTAGAGTTTTCTTAGTCAAAAAAGATCGATAAATGGCCGGACGTGTTGCAACTTGCATATGGTGTCGGAAATCGTTCAAGCATGGCACAAATACCTACCATGCGGTCATTTTAAGAATGTCTGAAACTAGATCATGTCAATGAAGAGTGTTCGGGTAGGCCAGAAGCAGAAGTGTGTTTAGAGGGTGTACCAAAGCCAAAGTGTTTAAGCAAATCTCAGCGAAGTAAACCGGTTTTGTTTAATGTACATGGAGTACAATTATAGCTAATTTTTTTTAAATATACATTTTTTGTTTAAAATTACAGAAATAATACGCAGAATAAAGAATTTACAAGAATAATACACCGTCGGCCCACTGCAGGCCGACTGAGCCCAGTCGGCCCACAGCAGGCCGATCGGCTATCAGGAGGCCGACTGCAGGCTGGGCAGCCACGCGGCGGCCTGTGGTTGGTCGTGCCACGTCGCGAGGGGGGAGGCAGTGGCCTGTCGGCGTGGTGCGCCCCTGTCGGCGTCCCGCAGGCCGATCGGCCACCTGGTGGCCGACAGGGTGCGGCCGACCTGATGCGCGCAGGCCAGCCAGCCCTTATCCTCTCCTTCCCTCTTTCTTTCCTGCTTTGTTTTTCTCCTTCCCTGCCCATATCCTCTCCTTCCTCCATTCTTCTTCTCCCGTTGCTCCTTTCTTCTGTGTTCTTCCTTCTCCTCTCTCTACAGAAAAATGGCACCCATTTGTGCACCCAAATGAGCTACATTTTCGCGATTTTGGCACCGTGAATGGGTTCAACTCATTTAGGGCAGCGAAAAGAGGTGTCGATCTACTGACGGGGTAGCTCGTGGTGGTCGTGGTGAGCATTTTGGTGGAGGTGGTGGTGGTGAAGTTGGGGCAGTGTTCGTCGTTGGGGCAGTTGGGGTGGTGAGGTGGTGGTGGTGGTGGAGGTGGTGGAGGTGGTGGAGGTGGTGGTGGTGGAGGTCGTTCGTCGTTCGTCGTTCGTCGTTCGTCGTTCGTCGTTCGTCGTTCGTCGTTCTTCGTTCGTGGTTCTTCGTTCTTCGTTCTTCGTTCGCACGCACGCTTCAAGGGTATATCTCAGCCCTCATTTTATTTTTCGTAGGCAGTCCGGGATTATACGTAAATATTGTTATTTGCCGCGGTAGTATACGTAAATATTTGTGTGCGATTATTGTTTTTTGGCCCGGTAGTATACGGAAATATTGTTATTTGCCCCGGTAGTATACGTAAATATTATTCGTTCGCATGCACGCTTCGTTTGATGTGAAAATAAATTTGTGTGCGATTATTCGTATATAGTTGTAGGTGTGTGAATTGTATTAGTTGTTAGTGGGATAATAAGTTGTTGCTTAATACTTGACACGTACACAGTTGCGGGATAAGAAGTTGGAAACATGAATAAAAACTTGGAAAGAAGAGACAAGTTTTTTTTGAAGAGTTGGGGTCGGCATGTGCATAGCAAAACGAATAATATTACATGTTAAAAAACGATGTTAAAAAATAGTTGGAAACATAATAAAAATTTAAAAAACGATGTTAAAAAAAAGAGTTTGAAGAGTTGGGGTCGGCGGCATGTGCATAGCAAAACGAATAATATTATTTGAGGCCTATTTATTATTAGTAAACATGGGCCTATTTATTATATTATTTACTATGGTCCTGGTAATATATATATACACATGTCTAATACTTGTATTTCGATGTTGAAAAAAATAGGTGAGTCGAGATGTCCGATGTAGTGAAGTTGAGATTTTACTATGGTCCTGGTACTGTCCAAACAAATGAGTTGGGAGCAGATCTGAGTGAATTTACTCACATAGAGGTTGCAATCAGCGCACCACAAACATGGTCTGTTAGTCAGTTGAAAGAATGGATTGCGGCAAGTTTAGGTCTTGATACTGAAACAAACACCGTCGGTGTTCATGCATTGTGGACACGGTCAAGTTCAAAAATTTACTTTTATTTGAGGCCAATAGAGGGAGACTCCGATTGGGTGCGGTGGTTACAAGGTTGTGAACGAAGGGGATGCAATCCTGTTGCTTTAGTGCTTCCCGTCGTGCAGGAGGTCACTTCACATGAAGGGGAGGGTGGCTACGAAGGACAGAGCAGTCATGTAGAAGGAGGAAATGCTTATGGTTACGACCAAGGACAGAGCAGTCAGGTAGAAGGAGGAAATGCTTATGGTTATGAACCAGGGCAGAGTAGTCAGGTAGAAGGAGGAAATGCCGATGGTGATTACAATGGCGAGGTGGACGCTGACGAGGTAGATGGGCACATGCAGAACCAGATGGAAGAAGAAGACACCGATGTTGAAAGGGGTCATGCCGATGATTCTGACGAGTCAGATGAAGAAGAAAATGCAGAGGAGGTCCCAAATCCTGCATGGTGGAATCATGACTTATCATCTGCAATGACCGTGAATGATGGACATGATTCATCCTGGCAATATCACCAGAACAATATTGCGACGGGTGCTATGTATCCGAACAAGCAAGCCCTGAAGGATGCAATAATTAATTGGGCAATGTCCACGCAAAGGGTTTTCAAAGCTGAGGTGTCCAGTCAGAAATTCCTCACAATGGTATGCAAGAATGCAGATTGTCCCGCAAGGGTGCACGGCTTTCTCCCTAAGTATGGCACAAGTTGGGTGATAAGTGACTTAGTTAATCACACTTGTCTTATTCCCTGCATCCCTCAAGATCATGCCAACCTTTCATCCACGCTTATTGCTCGACTGTTTTACGATGAGATAGTGCAAGGCAAAGCTATGGAAGTGAAGGCAGTGCAGACAAAAGTGTTCGCCAGGTTGAAGTACAGAATTTCTTATGGCAAGGCTTGGAGGGCTAAGCATGCAGCGCTTGAGAGGAGATTTGGTTCTTATTTTGATGCATATGACTCTGTTGTCCACCTCCTCCACACCCTGCAGCAGCGGAATCCAGGCACCTATATCGATATCCAAGACATGTTCATGCCAGAGTTCCCAACTGTGAGGGTTTTGCATCGTCTCTTCTTCTCTTTCGGTGTATGCATCGAAGCTTTCAGGCATTGCCGACCGGTGATATGTGTTGACGGTACTTTTCTCACAGGCAAGTACAAGGGTCAGATACTGACAGCCATAGGTCAAGACGGCCAAAATCAAGTCGTCCCACTGGCATTTGCTTTTGTGGAGAGTGAGAACATTGAAAGTTGGACATGGTTCTTCAGGCAGTTGAAAATATCAGTTGTCAAGGAGAAGCCGAATGTGTGCATCCTTCATGACAGGCATGCAGGTATACTCAGTGCGATAAGGACACTGACAAACCCAGGCCCTGAGGAACAAGTTCCATGGCAGGACTTGCAGAGCCGTTGGTGCATGCGTCATCTCGGGGCTAATTTCTTCTCGCAGTTTAGAAATAAGAACCTGATGAATCTGTTCAAAAAACTCTGCAAGCAGAACCAGTTATGGGAAGTACAATTTGATACACGACAGACTTAATGTGTGCACGCAGAGACACGTGAGGGACAGGAAAGCTGCAAGAGATGCAGCGGTGAGGGCACATGTTGAAGCAGTAGCTGCACAGTTGGCAACAGGAACAGCGGCCGTGGAGGAGGAGGCTGTTGGGCTATGTGACCTGCCAGTCTTTGACCCACCTGGTACTAGGAGAAGGCTCGGGAGGTCGATTAAAACCTTCGAGCAGTGGATAGAGCATGAGCCTCTGGAGAGGTGGTCTTTGCTACATGACACACATGGAGCAAGGTACGGTGTCATGACAACGAACCTCGCGGAAACATACAACTTTGTCCTCAGAGAAAACCGGGCATTGCCACTTACAGCCATCGTTGAGGGTATTTTCTATGGCACCGTCAAGTATTTCAGAGACAGACGTCAAATAGCAGAGCAGCATATCTTGAACAACCCAAATACACGGTACTGTGAAAGAGTCACGAAGTACATGGACAACAAGATGCAAAAAGCTATGTCACACACTGTAGTCGCCATCGGTAATCAAGAAAGAAGGTTTGAGGTCCGCTTAGCCAACAACAAATTCGGATGTGCAAATGAGTTGAGGACGCATGAGGTGAAAATTGGCAATGAAGCCTGGCCAACGTGTGAGTGCACATGCAATAAACCGAAATTGCTTCACCTACCTTGCTCACATGTACTTGCTGCTTGCGGGCAGCTTCGAATGGACGCAATATCGTTTGTGTCTCCATATTTTCTGAAAGAGGCTGTCCTCAATACCTGGACAGGTGAGCTGATGGGTTTTCGAGCAATGGGTAATTTCAATAGCGTCAACCCCGCCGATAGGCGTTACATTCCAAACCCAGAGCATATGCGTACAAGTAGAGGCAGACGGCAGTGTCAGCGCATCCGAAATGATATGGATGAATCTGAAGCAGGAGGTCCGACTAGGCAATGCATTCTATGCAATGAATTTGGCCATAGGGACACTAATTGTCCCACTTTCGTCACTGGGCGTGGACGAGGCAACCGGGGAAGAAGAGGAGGTAGAGGTAGTAGAGGAGTAAGGGCGAGAGGAAGAAGCTAAGCTAGCACTAGTTTGTTGTGAATTTATAATAAGTGTGTTGTGGCACTATGTTCTGAAATTTGTATTAAGTGTGGCACTATGTTCTGAATTTTTATTAAGTGTGATACTATATTCTGAATTTTTATTAAGAGTGCCACTATGTTATGAATTTTAATTAAGTGTGCCACTATGTTATGAATTTGTATTAAGTGTGGCACTATGTTCTGAATTTTTATTAAGTGTGGCACTTTGTTCTGAATTTTGTAAGTGCAGGAATGTCGGGATTGTGGTTGCTGAATGGGCCGGCCTTTTACCTTTCGCGCGTCTGGTTGAGTCTATCCCGGGTGAGAAACGCGTCGCCATCGATGGGTCTTTGCTGAGCTGCTTAGTGGACCGTTGGAGGCCAGAGACCCACACGTTTCACTTCAGATGGGGAGAGATGGCTCCTACTCTGGAGGATGTGTCACTTTTGCTGGGACTATCGTTGGCAGGTCATGCCGTAGGACCGTTGGACGCACCGGCTGGTTGGGAGCGAGCTCTCACAGAACGTTTTCACGGTGTTTTTCCGGATGCTCCCGATCCGGTATGGGAGCATCACGGACCTAAGTATGAGTGGTTGCTAAATTTCCGGGTAATTTCCCCTACCTATTCTCTTCAAGTTATCGCGCATACAGAAAATAAGCATTGCAGTGTGCTGGTGGTAAATTGGAGCACTGTGGTGGAGGTGAAGCTGTTGTTCGTCATTCTTCGTTCGAGCCGGAGCACCGGCAGTTTGGTGGCCGCCGTTCGTCCTTCATCCTTCGCACGCACGCTTCAAGGGTATATTTAAGCCCACATTTTATTTTTCGTACGTGCTTCGGTAGTTTTTGTTAATATTTTTAGATGTCAACTAATTAATCTGTCAATATTTGTAGTTGCTACGGCAAATATTCGTATTATAATTATAGGAGGGTGAATTGTATTAGTTGCTCTGTTAATATTCTGTAATATATAGCTTCGTAATATATAGACATGTCTAATATTTGTTAGTGGGGATATTAAGGGGTAGGGTAGGTACTCAATGCGATTTGTGTGTTGCAGATGGCTGAGAGTACTCAGTGGGTGCTTAGCCCTATTGTTCATGTCCAAGGCTTGTCTCCAAGTGTTGTGCAAGTTAGTGAAGTGGATCTCACTTTTGATTGGTTGAAGACTAAATTCATGTTGAAGCAAGGGTTGAAGGAAGACGATTTTGTGTACTACGTCAGCAGGAAGCATTCGGATGGCCCTGGGGAAAGAAAATTGATTGACATAACTGATGATGGCAGGATTCAAGAAATGCTGAGCGAATGGGAATGGAAAAGGGTTGTTCAGTTGCATTGCTACAGGAAACCGAGTTATATGTGATGCATTTGTCATTCGAGATCCGCCTCCCCGGCAGGCCAGACGTCGTCATTGCCGCTCTTATGTATCAGTAGAGACATTACCATCTATTTCTGTGTGAGAATTTATGTCTATTCTATGTATGAGACAAATGACTATGTACTTCTCTACGAGACATATGCCTACTCTACAAGATCATATTTAGATAGAACATAATATTCATACAACGAGACATTACAAACAACTAGATAGAACTACATCCAAATTAAATGGCACGTAACTGAACTCACAACATACAGCATAAAAACTACATGAAGTGATCATCGTCATCCTCGATCGATGCAGAACTCTTGCCCTTCGACGATGAGGAACTCTTGCCCTTCGACGATGAAGAACTCTTGCCCTTCGACGATGCAGAACCCGGAAGCGGCGGCATGAAGATATCATCTTCGTCCTCGCTCTCCTCAGTCCATAAACATGGATTATTTGCTGCAATCCTTCTGAAAGTTTCACTCTTCGGCACCACTACCTTCTTCCACCTGTCATGCAACCTAAGAAGTTCTTTACGTACCTCCTCATAGGTCCTTTCAGGCCACCCAGAACTACGTAATTGGTGAGCCAACTCATTCATTATGGTGTCACTACCGGTGAGTTCGTCCCATGGAACTATCCTATTATCCATCCTGAAATCAGTAGCTAGCCTCAGAAGAGTCCTGCTCATCCCAGGGTGAAAACTACGATCGAAAGGATAATGGGACATCTCAACTACACTACACTGCAATGCTTATCCAGCTCCGTCTGAAGGGGGTTTTATAGATAGAGACGAGAAAATGGCGGGAAAGAACGACTGCGGTATGGCGGGAAATGTTGGCGGGAAATGGGAGGAGGGAAACGGGTGGCGGGAAACGGGTGGCGGGAAATGGGTGGCGGGAAATGGATGGCGGGAAATGGGTGGCGGGAAATGGATGGCGCGAAAAGCGCAGTTTGAAAATGTCGATAACTTTCAAAACAAATGTTCATCACAATGGAAAAAGTTCCCGCCTTTCAAAAAATGCATGCAATTTTTT
The DNA here is from genome assembly GCF_018294505.1 of Triticum aestivum. NCBI lineage: Eukaryota > Viridiplantae > Streptophyta > Magnoliopsida > Poales > Poaceae > Triticum > Triticum aestivum. Next base: position 99,174,718 of record NC_057799.1, read on the forward strand.
TGGAAAATATGATAACAAATGGTTCGTGCCACTAAATGAATGTACGTCACCTTTGCTGGAAATATTCTCGTGTTTCCAAAAAATATCCATGACATTCTACAAAATGGTACTCCCTTCATCCCATAATATAAGATGATATTACAATCAATATACTCACATATCACGTGGGTTAACAAATGTTTAGATGGATCATGACATTTTAAGAAAATATTCGCGTGTTTCTAAAAAAAGTTTGTGAAATTTTCAGAAAAGCATTTTAAAAAATGTTGTGTGGTTTAAAAAAAGGTATTTTCATTAAAAATGTATTTGAAGAAATGTTACCATGTATTCATAACGTGTTAAAATATATACTTTAAAAAAATATTCGCGGTAATATTAAAAATAGGCATGCACCAGTCGGCCCACAGCAGGCCAACTGAGCCTAGTCGGCCCACTGCAGGCCTATCGGCCAACTGCAGGCCGACTGGACCCTGTCGGCCAACTGGAGGCCGACTGGGCTTGAATCTGCTGGCCGACAGCCCAATCGGCCAGCAGCAAACTGATGGGCCTCCAGTCGGCCTGCTGTGGGCCGACTGGGCTCTGTCGGCCTGCAGTAGGCCGATGGTGTATTATTTTTAAAAAATCTTTTTTTGCGTATTATTTCTGTAATTTTTTTTAAAAAATGTATTATTTAAAAAAAATTAGCCAATTATAGACAATGCCAACAGCAGACCGGTGTAGTAGTAACCCAGGAAACGATAATCCACTGGACACACATGGGGTACAATTATCAGACAATGCCAACAGCAAACGGGTGTAAGTACACACCCACATGCATGCCAGCAGCTTCCTCCCACCTCCCAAGGAAACAAATGTTCATCCATCACCCCGAGTTCATTGCGGCACACGATGTAGCATCAATTATGAAAACCTATTGGCACGTAATGTCAACCAGTCCGAGCTGTGAGGTTACCCTCCCCGCGTCTCCGCTTGACTTTGCTCTCCAAGCTAGTGTAAAGAAGTCATTATTCCATGCGAGCAAGTTTGTCGATGTTCGAATTCGAACTACATAACGCATGGAGTATTGTGGACTTATAAATAGACCTGAGAAACAGCAAGCTTCCTTCACCCATCGTCCTCCCATTGCTCGAGGCAACACACAAGTAACACAGGGAGCACAGATACGTTCGGCCATACCGAAGATGGCTAAGCTTGCCGCATTGGCTATGGTAGCGTTGCTTGGCTGCGTGGCGCGGACGTGCCACGCTTCAGGGTATGGTGGGTATCCCAGCCCGGGCACGCCTAGCAGCTACCCTCCACCTCCACCCAGCCCAACGCCAACCCCGCCTAGCCCGAGCCCTCCTCCTGCTGCGCCGGCGCTCGCGATCGGACACTACTACAAGACATGCTACAAAGCTGAACAGATCGTGAGGGATTCAGTGAGAAAGGCGGTGTATGCCAACCGCGGCATCGGCGCCGGGCTCATCCGCCTTTTCTTCCACGACTGCTTCGTCAGGGTATGTAAACATGCAAAAGTGTCGCTACGTACGCACTCTTATACATATACTCCTTCATTTTCGGTTTATAAGGCTTATCTCAAAATTTTAGTATTTTTATTTTATAAGGCTTGATTTGGTTGTTTCCCATCACAAATTCAGATTTCAATGTGCATTAAATCATTGCATGCAAGTATTAAGAGAAAATTGATCAATGCATGTACTTTATGCATGCATGCATTGGTTAGAGCATTAATTGGGTGCTTTTGCAAACTTCAAAAAATATTTCACCACTCACCATCTACATTGGTTGGTGAGATTCTTGAATTAAGCCCTATAAACCGGAAAGGAGGGAGTAACAATGTACTACATCGTGTAGTGTCAAAAATGCTCTTATATTATGAGACAGAGGGAGTATGTGATTGTGATGTCACAGGACGTGACGAGCAGAGTTCTTTTGTTGCGCAGGGGTGCGACGCCTCGGTCCTCCTCGACCCGACGCCGGCCAACGCTCAGCCAGAGAAGCTCGGCATCCCCAACTTCCCGAGCCTGCGCGGCTTCGAGGTGATCGACGCGGCAAAGGCGGCGCTCGAGGAGGCCTGCCCTGGAGTCGTCTCGTGCGCGGACATCGTCGCTTTCGCTGGCCGCGATGCCACTTTCTTCCTCAGCAACGGGAGGGCGTATTTCGACATGCCGGCCGGCCGCTACGACGGGAACGTGTCCCTCGCCAGCGAGACCCTCCCCAACCTGCCTCCGCCCTTCGCCACCCTCCAGACGCTCAAGGACATGTTCGCCTCCAAAGGGCTCACCGCCGACGAGATGGTCACCCTCTCCGGCGCACATAGCGTCGGGGTCTCCCACTGCTCGTCCTTCTCGGACCGCCTCCCTCCCAACCCCTCTGACCCCTCGGCCATGGATGCCACGCTCGCCGCGTCTGTGCAGGTAAAATGCAACCGCACTGGTGACCCCGTGGTGGTGCAGGACTTCAGGACCCCGGGGGACCTAGACAACCAGTATTACAAGAACGTGCTCGATAAAAAAGTATTGTTCAAGTCGGACGCCGCACTCCGTTCGTCGGAGACTGGGGCACAAGTGCTCCTCAACGCCTGGATCCCTGGGCAGTGGGAGCAAAAGTTCAAGGCGGCCATGGTGAGGATGGGCAGTATCGAAGTGAAGACCAGGGCCAACGGGGAGATCAGAAAACAGTGCCGGTTTGTGAACTAGCTAAGCGGTGGATCAAAATATCACAAGAATTGACGCATATCTTATCTTGATTCTCCACGCTGGAGACTCATGAGAATATGCTAATGGTTTATGTATGTGCCATTTTCGAGTTATCGTTGCTGTTTGATTTCAGATACGGTTATTTTTAGCAAAAATAACTATGACTATTTTTGCATTACATGTACCGACATTTTCCGTGCACTTGATTAATTAAAGAGATTATAATTACATTGTCTTTTGTTTTATCGGTCTCTCGTACTAAGTTTCAAGAGTTGAAATTTAACATTAATTTTGAAAATTCGTCAAAATGTATTCAGGATCTTATTTGAAAGGCCTCGTCACGAGAAACATGAATATGAAAACAGAATTAATTTTAGACTTATCGTTCAAAATATATAAATTTTTGAAAACCGGAAGCCAAAAATAAATCACGCGGGGAGACTAGGTGCCCTGAGACCTGCATGCCACAGATCCTCATCCGTCCAAGAAGAGCTTTGCTACACATACAGGATATTACAGGAATGAGGGGTTTACAGGGTGTTGCGGCGGTTTTTAATTGGTCATTAGTAGAAGCACGAGCCCACCCCCATTGAAATCAGGGGGATGTGTTTAGAAAGTTTGGAAGGAGCCTTAGAAACATCTAAAAGCCTGTATGTCTAGTATTTTTGGTCCAAGAACCATCACTTGTGAGAACACTAAAAGTAAATGCTCTCGACGCATGTTTGGTTGTCGGTGTGATCTACATTTCGGTGGCCTGTGCCATACTCACTCCGTTCCTTTATATAAGGTGTATTTGTTTTTGATAAAACTTCATAATGTAAGGTGCATTTCTTTTAATTCCTTATAATTTCCTTGTTAGTCCTTCAGAAAAAGGAAAGTATCTCTCTCCTGATTGTCTGTATCTCTCCTTGTAACAAAATAAGGAAACTATCTCTATGTCGATTGCATGTATCTCTTACTTTGCCGGACTAACTGATTTACTTGCCACTGACTAACAAATTTGCCAAGGGTAATTTCATCCTAACACGTCTATAATTATGTGCCTTGGTCACCGTACCAAAAATAATACACTTTAGATAAAGGAACGGAGGGAGTATTTCAAAATGGACCAGCAGTGAGGAGTAAAGCGGGCCATATGGGCCGCGCTTTTAAGGCCGTCCCACGGGCATAGGTTTTTGGCCCGGCACGACAAGCAAATAAAAGGGCCAGGTCGGCCTTTCGGCCCCCCATGGAACAAGGTTGGTCATCAAAGCCAAACCTTCAGGTCGGCCCGACATGGCCCATTATTCACAGGCCGCCATGGCACGTGACCTAAGTCGGCCCTTTTAGCACTGTTTAGAGTTATTTTGGCCTTTTAGCGCTCTTTTGGCATTTTTAGGGTTATTATTCTGAGCATTTTAGTGCTTTTTGTACATTTCTTTACCTAATATTAAAGGACGAAAGATTTCATAGTTCTTCATCCGTCACCTCTTTATATCCGTTAATTTTAAAGATTGACGGTTGAGATTTAAAGTATGTTAGAGTTGATGAAAATTGTCCACCAATGCCACCCGTAAGTGAGAACAAAAACAATTTTTTTTTACTCGCCCGTCGTAGTTGTCTCGCTTGCCACCCCAATTTTTTTCTTAGAAAACAGAACAATTTGTCATCACGTCAAAAGAATGATAACAATTCGTCAAAAAAAAAAGAGAACAATATGTCACTGGGTAATAATCTCAGGGAGAGAAAAACAAAAGATCCCCAAAATCGCTGGCTGCTCAACTCCGTGCAGTCGCTCCGCCCGCCTCCAATCGAAATCAAATTGATGCCGGCGACCACACTGACCGACGCCCTCTCCTTTTCTCGGCCTGACCCAAAGGCCCTGCCGCCTCACCTCTCTCCTGCCGCTATGGCTAACACAGTCTTGCCCTAGGCGGCTCCATGGGCGCTGGGATCTCGGGGACGTGACCGACGGCGTCGCGTTTCTGCACGTGTGCCGACATTAGTGGCGACAAAGCAGACAAATTATACAGGCAGGTCTACATGACGCCACAAACCCACCGGCAAGGATTAGTTCAAGCCGCCTTCAGGCCACCATGGCCGATTGCTACGATTAGGAGGAACACTAGCACCACGATGACTAGGATAGTGAGGTTTGGGACTTGAAGTGGATCAGGTGGAGACGGCGGCGCCGGCAGTGGCCGGGACAATGGGGTTCGGGAGTTTGGAGAGGATCATGGGGAGATGACGGCTGCGGTGGGCGCCGTGGTGCTCAGCATGCTGCCGACCTCGATTGCACCGCCTCGACGCCCACCTGCGCATGTGCCGTTCCGCTCGCGACGCATCCCTTCCCAGCCGCCACCCCTCTGCCTTCCAAGCACAGAGCTTGCTGCACAACCAACGAACGGGCTTGCCGAGGAGAAGAGTTCCATGCGTGTGGGAGGCCAGCTGCTCCCCCATCTTCAGACCTGACCGGTGTGCGTGCGTGTGTGCTGCGGGTGTTGCTGCACTACAGGTCTACAGCTGCAAGCATGCCCCACCACGTGATGACATCCCAGTTGCTGTTCGCCCTAATCGTCTTTGGCAGTGCCATGTGCGGACTGTTGCTTTCCCTTGGAGGTTCAGGACATGTGTGTTGAGTCCTCTGGATCGGTTAGGGTTAAGGATTCACGGTAGTCTTTACCTTTTTCTTGGATTGATGAGCCCGATGGGTGGCCATGGTGAGATGGTGGCGGCTGCGGTGGCAGAGAGTGGGTGAAGTGGTGACGGCGCTTTCCGTCAGCACTGCACTAACCCTAGATCGGTAGGGATGTAGGTGGGGTGTACGGCGTTGCGACGAACCTCGTAATGCGAGCCGCCGTCCCCACCTCTTTATATAGTGCAGGTGACAGGGGCCCGTCACCCATAGTGGGCTGAGCGCCCCCGATCAGGGCGCGGATCTAAGGGCCCGGTGGGCCGTTGGGCCCACACGGTGGAGATCATCCTAACATTCTCCCCCTTAATCTCAACTTTTACTTTTGACCTTTATACTTTGAAATAACTCTTTTCAAAGTACTTGTTCCATCACAGATTTGCATGTAGAGCATGTCTCATCATCACGGTTCATTCCCGATAGAATCAACACCTACAACACACTCCTCTGTTTTGAAATAGATTCTTTAACCTTGGGCCCTTTTATTGTCCGGAAATCTTAGACTATACCATAAAACCCATGTCGACTGTGTGTTCTCCGAACACACTGGGCGGCAAGCCTTTAATAAGCAGATCTGCAAACACTTGTCTGTTGCTTCTATGCTTCAAGCATTTCTACATGATTCCGGACTTTCTCCTTTACAACGCATAACTCTGTGTCAGTGTGTTTGGCATCAACACTTGACTCGTTGTCGTAGGAGCGAAAAACTTAAAATGGTTATCGCTGTTGTCAACCATTATCAATTCCGGGTACTTGTTTCTTTAACCTTTTTGCCTGTCCCTCAGCCTCATATCATGTTGTACATTATCTTTACATCATATTAATGATAATTGATTCATTCTTTAGAGTTTTTCCACACAAAAACTCCAAGTGTGAAAGTCAGCGACAATTGTGGATTTCGCTGTATATTTCACGAGTCCTGTCTTTGTACTCACAATTTTTTGAGAGCACTTATTTCTTTCCGCATGAGGCCGATATCCTTGACTCCATTCCAGTGATCTATATCTGGACTGGACATTACCAAAACAACCCGGTTACGTGAACTGTGTCACGGTAATGTTATACTTTTGCATTCATTAAGCTTCCAACAGCTGAAGCATATGGTACCATATTCATTTGGTCTATTTCACATTGACTCTTGGAACACTAAAGTTCCTAAAATCATTACCCTTTACTATAAGAACAGGCGTAGGTTTTCTCGCATGCATACTTTAGAAACTTTCCTTAGCATGCCCATGCGACACACCTAATACCCCTTTTATTCTTTTCTCGGTGAATCTCGATCCTTATAACGAGAGACATTCTTTTAAACTTTGAGGACAAGAACTTCTTTTCCTCCTGCAGTCGAATTAACATCACTACTAACAAGCAGAATGTTATCCGCATGTACAAGATATAGGAAATGAAATTCCCATTCTATAACTTTATACAAACACAATTGTCCTCTCATTTTCTTTAACCCAAAACAACATTTGATTGCTTTAGTCCATAAAAGACTTCTTCAGGCAGTATCCCCTGTGTTCTTTACTTTCATCTGATGTAACTCAGATCATAATATCTTTCATCTGATGTAACTCAGATCATGATGTGCTACCAACACACATTGTAATCTTATTCAGTGTAAAATGCGCAAAAAAACCTTTCGATTTTAGTCGTGTTTTACACCTTTACATATTTCCTTTGGAGTCATATTGACCTTGTAGACTTTTTACAGCCTACTGTTTTGGCTCCATTGGAAATTACTCATGAGTCCCGAATATCGTCAGAATTCACCAATTTCATTTCATCTCACATAGTCTCTTATCATTTAGATAAGCAGACACTTCTCAAAACTCGATTGAGCGCTTTAAATGAGGTGGGATCAACCTCCATTTGAATTTCACTACCATAGACTTTATAGTAATCAGAAGTATCTGATTTTCTCATTCCTTGAGACCATCTGTGTCTCAGGTACTGGCACTTCTTTCATATGGGGCTGTTGTTGCTCTGTCATTGCCAAGAGGCAAATTAATTGTAGTCTTTCACTTCCAAGAGGCAATAGGTTTTACAGGGACCTCCTGTTTAATCATTCCTCCTTTATAGAGCTAACAACGGGTGTTGTATAGGTCATACAACATGCTCCCCCAGATACAATCTATTTGAGTCTTAGGTATCTTCATACCATGCTCCCCCAGATTACTCCATCTTCACTAAGAATGGTGTATCTTTAAACTTTATTATTTGGGTTTATTCTGTTAAAATTTTCTTCTTTATGGCACTTTAAGCACTGTCTTAGTATTCCTTAGTCTGCTTTCGGAACTGTAAAGATCCAGGAATACATCTATTTCTTTTCTTTAGGGGTATTATTATGATCGTCGTACTCCCCCAGATTATCACATTCTTCATTAATGGATATCTCATATTTCTTTCTCCCCCTCGAAATGTGGCAAGAACTTTTCTGCCACAATTTCGAAAAACCATTCACAACTCTTGTGAATTGAGGAAACTTTGAGTATCTACTTCATGTATCTGATTACTTCATGTGTAATGAAGTTATGTGTTAACGGTATGGGAGTACTTTTTCCTTATTCCTCATTCCATTTCGGAAACTCAAAATAGTTCTTTATCATTAATACTTTTGCAAGTCACACTTGCATATCATTCTTATCTTTAGGTTCGTCTGTAACTTTTATTCTTTTTGGATGACCGTTGCACATAAGGTGTACGGTCGATACTAGGAAAGCATAATAGCTACTCCATACTTTCTCCCAGAGTGGGACACATTAAACGCACATGAGTCATCATATCTTTCTCCTGTCACACAGGATAAGTCTTAGCCAAAATTTCTCCTGACGTATAGGATTTTTGACATAATACTATGTCAACTTTACCCAGTTACGCAGGTATTTTCCCAGGCTTTCCCCGCCATGCGGGTTTTATCATAATCCTCTTTTCCCGCTATGCGGGTAATTTCCTGTAAGGAACATAAATGCCAGAATTGGCTCTTTTGACTGCATATACAATCATGAAATTCAGAAATAAATCCGAACGCTCTTTGACACACATGCTTAATCCGACGTTGGTCAAATTAAACACGCATGTTGCTTGTTTCATCTCAAATCGTGTTGACTGAAAAATCTTCTTCATATAGAATACATGAAAGACATTCGTCAACCAAGACTCTCAATGATCTATTTGTTTTCTTTTCTTGGATTACTATCCAAGAATTCTTTTATTTTGAAGCCATTCTTTAGAGAGAATATACTCCCTCACGTTATGACCTTTCTTGGTCATCTTTCGGGTAACAAGTACCCAGCCATTCGCTTTCACCAATGAAAGCATGGAAAACTTTTAGTCTGAGAAAATTTAGCCAATAATCAACAATACTGAGCATAAAAATAACCCATGTTGATCTGGTTAAAAAATATGCACATTAAACTTTTAAAACTTTCTTTTATATTCTAAATCACCGTTGGGCAGAATTAGAACACAACATCATCCTTCTACATTAATTCCATATCACCGTTGGGCAGAAATGGAAATAACGCATATAACTCGTAAATAGTGTGATGATAAAATTTCTATTACGCAACTTTGCTAAGAAAATGATCATCATTATCAACTTTATTGCAACGGAAAACTAACAATATACATTTCTCACTCTTTATCAAATGCTTCAAAAAATTGGTCATTTTGATACAAAACTTACACTACAAGAAAAATGACATACTGTGACGAAAATCCTCGTGACAGAGATGGACAACGTCATGAAAATACCTAATGTGTGATGTTTCCGTAGGTGGCGTCACTGATTACCGCAAGTCTGTAATGATGGGTGTCACGAGTCAGCTTCAACCTTCGAGCGCACATTGCTACAAATTTCTATGAAGGTTTGGTAATTTCCATGATGAACCTACTAGTCACCGAATATTATGAATGTGAGATAACAATTTGTTTGTCTTGTAATGTCTACCGGTGGGACCCGCCATAATTGGTTCATGGGTTATTGAGCGGTAGGACCTGCATACTAGTGTTGGCAATAGGGTCCACCCTAGTTTTTCACAGTCTACTGAGCACCATATTATTTTGTTCCATATAATATTAGATAGGTAATGGCCGGGGAAAAACTTATTTTGTGCCATTCAATATAAATAGACACTGTTCGGGCAAAAAAAACTTGAATCCATGCGTTCGTGAGCTGATGCTATTTAAAAAAATGGATATAAAATTTAATAAGGAAAAGTTAGTATAGGGAGTTTGAACCCGGGTAAAATAATATTGTACTAAAAGTATTTATTATGGCTCTGGATTGTATATACTCCCTCCGTCCGGAAATACTTGTCATTGAAATGGATGTATCTAGATGTATTTTAGTTGTAGATACATCCATTTTCATCCATTTTGATGACAAGTAATTACGGACGGAGGGAGTATATGCCTACAGCACTTAGCAAGTTAGTTTTTTTCAGGGCAAGCTGGTTAGTTATTTCTTCCCTAGGGCGTGTATGATCCATCTGTTCGTCTATTTCGGGGGCGTCGCGTCGCGGCGGGTAGCGGCAAGGCAGCGGTTCCGGCTGGCGGCTATTGGTAACTTCGTATGTGACGGGCGTAGCACAACCCATAGCCTGGCAAGCCCAGCAAAACGCCCTTTCTTTAAATTTTCTACGTGGGCTGAAGCTAGCTCAACCGCACATATAACAGCGAATTTTGTTTCCCTCGTCCACCTTCTCCCCTCCCCGAGCGAAACCCTATCTGTTCGATCTCGTTTTCTTTCGCTTGTGTGGCGGCGGCGGTAGATCGGAGGCAACCAAATTACCAAACACGACGACGGCGGCAGGAGTAGCTGCTCTCTCTTCCCTCTCCCGTCGGGTTCCTCGAGGGCGCTCCGCTGCGGAAGCTGCTAGTGGCGTTAGGGCCCTCCATGGCGCGCAGCGGCGGACCCAGCGCCCGCCGCGGCCGGACCAGCCTGGTCGCACGGCCGCGGCCCAGCCTGTGTGCGTGACGTGTGTTATCCGTGTGAGTGCCTGCGTGTGTGCATCCTACGATCCCTCTCGTGTGATTGCAGGGACTGAACTCTCACTCTATGGTGCCACTCCATACACTTCTCAGTTCCATCAGAGCAAATGAGGAGAGGACAGAGGAGTCATGTTGATGTGGGTACTGGTTATGGCTTTCTTGAGTGGACCGCCGGGTTTGCCTACGCATCACCTTTGTAAGGACTACCGTCACTGGGGTATGAATGTATGATTTACTAATGAGTCATCACGTAGTTGTCCCGCCTTCCGCACTTATCAGATACATCTTGCTGACCCTCTGTTTTTCTTCTTCTTTGGTTTTGTCCGTCAGATTTACATTGAACACAGACCACAGGGGCACGCAGGAGTTCTACGGAGGTCCGTCAAGCTCGACCAGCAACCTGGGTGGCTGGGTTAACATGTGTACGACGCTCAGCTATCCGATCTCAGTTTAGATGAACCGCTTACATGCGGGATTGGTTCAAATATCAGTTTTGTTTTGTTCCTCCTTGTTAGTGAGTTCTTATTGGTCAATCGTGATATGCTTCTATAGTAATATTTGCTAGGTTAGATAGTCATTTTTTGTGCCATACTGTCAGTAGTCTTGAGCTAGAATATGGAAGGTAGTTTATACGTGTCACTATAAGTTGAAAATTGTAAACTGAATTGTACCTTTTCTGATTTATCTTTTAGAGAAATTATTATGAGAACCTAGATAGTACATGTGAAATGGGTTAGTAATTAAATAGTTAGCTGCAGTAAAATATTTTCATTATGCTGAATTGCTGATGCTCCCCCAATATTGTTATGTATTTTGTAGTTCTGATCTCGTGGCAACTCTGTTTGAGGGAATGTGAAGTGATTTGCAAGTGAATTGCTGTTCTAGAACTGCAGTGGGAGTTTTATGAGCGATTCGACATGATTTTGGCAAATTACTAATGGAGAACTAATTCATTGAACTCGTTTAGGAAATCTAAAGTGATACTAACTATATGTTAATGCAGATTACTGTCCAAGTAAGCAGATATATTACAAGTTTACAACTAAAGATCAAAGCCTAAACGAGCTTTTTATTCGGCTTGGGACCATAGCATAATTGTAAGTAATTTATTTTCGGATGGAACTTTCTTATTGATGACACTATATGTGCGGGACAACTAAGCTATGCAAAAGTTGTTCATGCTTTCTTCACTGTTCTAGGCTGCTTGAAGGTTTCTTCCTTCGAAGCTTTGTCGAATATTCTGTTTTTTTTGCACCATTTTAATTTGTGAAGGAGTACCTACTACAAATGCTAATTTGTTCCTCTCGGGATTTCAAACTTTATGTTGGCTATTATTTATGCGTGTCCTCTTACCAATAGTTCTCTTTTCTGATGTATTGATATGTGTTTATTCCAATCTAATATTTCAGATGATCTTTGTTGCTCACGAATACGACATGTTTAGTTTTGATCATATCACTTATTAGACAATTACTAACATGTACTATTTTTTGTTAAGGTTCCAACCTAGAGCTCCGAGTTACTTGCATGTCGTTCTTTGTTGCACTGGTAGATGGTTTTCTGTAACTCGCCCATAATGTTATATTTATGTCTTTGTTTCTAATACGCTGATTCGTAAGTCATCTTTCAAGAAGTTGATATGGACAATGGAGGATCAGAACAACTCTAGTTGCCTTCAAGAAGTCACGAGAAGAGGCATCCAACAAAAAATCCAAGTTTTGGTGAAGGTGGGAGCTAAGAGTCACACCAACAAAGTTAAAAGAGATGTATCCGATGGTTATGTAGCTTGGGTTACTTTGCATGGGGCATGTAACTGTGATGTGTAATATGCACGTTGTTTAGAGACTAGATAATTAGCTTGTAATGTGATGTGAAAATTGGTCAATGGAAAGATGGGCTTAAAAAGATCAAACGCCCACAATATGTTTTGAATCACACAATGTTGAAGTATTATTAGAGGAAAAAACTATAAAGAAAATAATCCTTGAGAAGGCTAGCAAAAAATGGCAATTGCTCCATAAAAAAAGGCGGGTTGTATCAACCATAATTGGGTTGTAAATTGGCTATGATCCACTAAGAAATTAGAACAAAAAATAGAAAAAATGAACTGAATTATTGGGCTAGGCCCATTTGGAAACCCAGTGCGCATTGGTCCACCAAAAATCTAGTGACGACCGCTTCGTCACCGAAGGTCCCATATCCGGTGACATTTTTTGCACGCCGCGTCACTAGGAATAATCTGTGACGGGGATTCCGTGACGATGCTGGTGACGCCTAAAAAATGTCACACATGAGTGTTTTGTGACGTTTCTAGCTATTACGTGACATTTTTGAGCTCGTCACGCTACGTCCGATCTCTTGTAGTGTTATCAGAGATTTCAACTTTTAACTATAAGACTCATTGAATTATAATATTGTCATCTTCAACGTTGGTCAGAAAATAACAATACCATAAGTAAACTTTAATCAAATATACTTCTACTGTCATAGCAGAAGCTATCTGAATCTGATTTCACCCACAAGTGAAAAAACTTCTCTCAAAAAACTGTTCATCCAATTAAATTTCCCGTTGGTTCAAATTTAATTGGAGGATAATACTTTTTCTTTCTTTGTAAAAGAGTACTATTAAATATTACGCAGCGGAAAAACATGAATAAAAAATTCATGAACTTTTTATTGTTTACAGAAACTTTTCTTTACTAATTTTTTTTTTCATAAACTTTATAATTTTCTTTATAAATTCACGAACATTTCTTTTGCTGTAAAGTTTCTATTTTCATTTTTTTAGAAACTTTTCTATTTTCTATTTTCTAAACAACAAGTTTCGTTGGGAAATCAATTTGCATAGAAAATCTATATGAAATTTGCCCAAAACTGGACAAAAAACTATTACTTCAGCTTCTGGAAAAAAGAAAACCACAAAAAACAGACGAAAACTCGGCCTGGCCCACGGCTCGGACCGCGGTCTTTACTGCGCGCGGCAGCTGGCCTGGTCCGCCACGCGCCCTCCTTTTTTTTCTTCGGCCCAGGGCGCGCGGCCTCCTCCTGTGGCCGAAAACGACCCACGGCCCGGTCGGGGCGCTCGCGTGGCTGCCGCCGCCCTCCACTTTCGGCCCAAAAAGCCCGCACTAGCGCGCTAGGGTTAATCACGGCCGTTCGCAGGGATCCAACGGCCACGCGCGCATCTAGGTCGAACAAAACCGGCCAGCGCTGCCGCTCCCAACCCTAGCATCATTCTCTCCTCCCCCCGCGCGCCTCTCCTTTCTCTCTTGCTCCCGCGGCGGCGGAGCTGCTCCAGCGGTCCAGCCGCGCTGCCGGCGAGCAGGCGACGGCGTCGGCCGTCACTGCGCCGTGCGCCACCTCTTCTTCCCTTTCTCCTTCTCGCTCACGACCATGGCCTCTGTCCAGGTCGCCGGGCCACCGTGCCGCTCCCAGTCGTCGGCCACGGCCACCGCGCTACGAGCCTTTCTTTCCCTCTTCTTTTCCGTCTCTCCCTTCCGCCAATGCTTAGCAGAGAGAGTGAGAAGCTCGACGGCCTTCTCTGCCCCGTTGAGCTCGACGACGGCAGAGCGGTCGACGGTGGCGCCGTTGCCATTCCTTTCGCCGGTCGCGCGTTCCCTTACGGCGAGCGCGCCGCCGTCGAAACGTTTGGCCGTGGTGCCCTTTGCCTCTCTCGGGGTGGTTCTTCGTCCGGCGCCTCGGCTTGCCGATGCGCGCCCGGATCGAGAGGAACAGGCGCGGCCATATGCAGCGGCGCTCTTTGCCGATGCGAGCACTGGGCCCTCTCCGGTGATGTCTTTGCCCTGTCACTTTGGGGTTCTAAGGGAGGGGATGATTCTTTTGATTTGCACCGAAATCCTCAACCGAAACATGGCTGATACCATTGTTGAGTCCTCTGGATCGGTTAGGGTTAAGGATTCACGGTAGTCTTTACCTTTTCCTTGGATTGATGAGCCCGATGGGTGGCCATGGTGAGATGGTGGCGGCTGCGGTGGCAGAGAGTGGGTGAAGTGGTGACGGCGCTTCCCGTCAGCACTGCACTAACCCTAGATCGGTAGGGATGAGGTGGGGTGTACGGCGTTGCGACGAACCTCGTAATGCGAGCCGCCGTCCCCCACCTCTTTATATAGTGCAGGTGACAGGGGCCCGTCACCCATAGTGGGCTGAGCGCCCCCGATCAGGGCGCGGATCTAAGGGCCCGGTGGGCCGTTGGGCCCACACGGTGGAGATCATCCTAACAATGTGTACTGTACTGGTGATTTGCTAACCGATGCATATGAAGAACTCGATCCACTCATCTGGTCCAACTTCCATCGATGGAATTCTCCATCCACGTCTCTTTGTGGTGAAATCAATTTCTGAATTTTTAAGGTAAGAGTGTTCACATTCCATTGGGTACTGTATAAGTTAATTCCATCTCTATTGCTAGATAATTTAATTAGGAGGGCAAGTAATTATGCAACTTGAACTTTTGTTATGAACCCTTACGGATTGAATGTTCTTTCGTGATGTCTAATATGTTTGAAACCAAGTTAATCCTTGATCTGGTCCTCTCGGGTGTGGGCTACATATTAGCAGTACTATAAGCATCCAAAAAGATGTGCTGACTTGATGCAAATACTTATCTGTAATCCCGAGCATGATACAAATGTAGTGCAAATGTTGTGTAATGAACTAAATTTGAAAGAAAAAAGTATATAGAATTTTTGGCGAATTCCAGGTACACAGATGGTACAAAGATTTTGTGATGAATCCAGGTTTGGAAAAAGTTTGCTTCATTGTCTCCGACTCCATTGATCCAAGACCATTTGCTTCTTCTCCCTTCTTGATGCACTCACCCCTCTTTTGGTTTACTGATTCATTTTTCCCTAATTTGGATTTAAAGGCTAATGGAATGTTTACCTCCGATAGTGTTGATTTCGCACAGATTGTTGCATCCAACATGCAACACACACCAATCATTTGATATTTGAGGGACCACAGGCGCTTTGAGGAAGCATGGCGCCGGCAGTTAAAAGGAATCCAGTATAATTTACTAACACTGTTCAATTGGTTATAACGTCCATATATGATTGATTGATCAATAATGACAATATATCTTGCTATTAGAAATGCAGCTAAGCAAGGCTAGCGGTACTGTAGATAAGCAAGGGTAGCAGTACTGCACATAAACAACCGTAGTAATAATTTGAAGATCCTGATCCTACAACATCAAAGTATATTCTGGTTTTTATAACCTGCAAAAGAGTATATACAGGAAAGTATACTTTTTCTGAATCCTTTTGTTCTCGCTTCACTTATGGTATTGTATCAGGTTGTTCATGTTCAGATTCTTCAGGGTTTTGTTCACATGAAAGGAACTTCTTCAAATCATTTTGTCAAATTGGCATGGATATGAATTCTCAAACACCAACATCAATGTTTCATTTCTTCTGTTAAATAATTCATTTTACTGCCAGCAAGCTGGAACTGATGCTAAGGACCTTATAAAGTTCTAGCCAAAGATGACAACATGGACACAGTCATATTTTAAAGTGTTTTTTTCGGACACGCGTCAGCAAGCTATGTGTCGCTTTGTACTAGAAGAATGGTGAAAAGGTGAGAAATTAATAGTACAAACGGGGACAGATAATCATGCTTTTTCATGTTTCACATTAATGCCTGTGCACGTCCTGGTGTTACCATCTACTTGAACCATATCAAAAACCGGTGTGTCAAGCATACTGTTAGATATAAGCTTCTACTTTTTCCGAATGATTTTGTAAAGGTGAGATTTTGAAAATATGTGTCCCCATTATGTTTGTTGTTACCGAACTTGGGATATGGCATGCAACTGTGCCATCAAATTATGTTCAAGGTGAGAGTTTCATGTACGTAGTACTGGCTGATTCTCACAAAAAAATTGTTATGCGTCTTGACAGTTGAAAATTCATAAGCGAACACAACAAAATGTAGCTTTCAGGCAACAAACTATACATTTGCTGAAAATTCACAATATAGTTGGGCCCGCAAATTTCAGTTGACTATTGGTTACATCTCTAATATTGTTAGTTGGTTGTTAAAAATATCTTACCTTCAACAATTTCTGTATTTTCGTACACACATCCTATTTATCTATACTTATGCCAGTTGATCGAGTAAGGTAAAGTTGTGGAAAGGAAGTCATAAGAGCTGTAGTTTTTCGGATACCGCGGACAAGTAACATTAACTTTCTCAAAGAAAAAAAATAGCACAAGTTTGGCAAGTTTAACATAGTTTGCCTCCACTCTTAAATCTTTTTTTTCTTTTAGTGAAACTCAGGCGAGCACTACTTTCATACTATCGCTAGAGATGAGGGTAACATTATCTGCTACGTTCGTCATAGTGGCGTGGAGTGGCACGAAAAGCAGATTATGTGAAATGAGGAACATCTAACAATTCTCCCGTTGCAAGCACGGGCATATGTTGTAGTTAACCTAAAAACAAAAGGCCCATAAAGCCAAAACCATCCACAAGGCCGAAAAAAAACTTGGGCAGGCTCTGGTCTGTGTCGGGCCGGGCCAGCCTTTCGCTCGCATTACAGGTCGATCCTTGAGCTGAGGCCTTTGGGCCGGTATGGTGCTTTTATAAAAAGGCCAAAACGGGTTGTGCCATCGCAGGGCCTTTTGTGTCTGTTTTGTGCCATGCTGTGTCGAGTTGGCCCACATGGCTAGGTCTGGTGAGGAGTGAAAAGAGGTGGCTGTGCGCATTTAGATCCCCACCCCCTCTCAGTCTCTCACTCAGAACAAACGCCGCCAGTCCAAGACTTCCCCTTCTCTCCCGAAGCTGATAGCCCTGCACCCCATCCCTTCCCTCCCAGATTTGGGCCCCGGTCCTCGCCACTCGCTCCTTGTCGCCCTCCTAGAGTCGATGCCGACCAGCAGAAAGCAAGGAGATGGCGGCGCCGGCAGTGTAGGTCGTCGAAGATCAGGTTGCGGAGGTAGGTGCAAAATTCTCTCTTGTAGGAGCTCCGACAAATGCTCGACGGGATGAGCAACATTGATCTCGCTTCTTATGTTTATCCCCACCCCCGCCAAACCCTGCCATGCCCCACCGCCAACCTGATGTGCTCAGCCCCGTCCAGATTACCCGCACACTCAAGCTCACCATATCGTGCACCACCATCGCCCGCCTTCGTGTGGCCTTGCCATGTCCGCTACACCCCCTCAT
The DNA here is from genome assembly GCF_018294505.1 of Triticum aestivum. Taxonomy (NCBI): domain Eukaryota; kingdom Viridiplantae; phylum Streptophyta; class Magnoliopsida; order Poales; family Poaceae; genus Triticum; species Triticum aestivum. Next base: position 99,192,271 of record NC_057799.1, read on the forward strand.
CCGTTGAAGAAAACCACCTCATTTCGATATGGTCACCTCCTCTTCTGGCGTCCCAATAATTTTGTGCACGGGTGACCATCCCCACCTTCAGCGCCTCTCTACGCCCTTCGGAACTCAGCTCCCTCGCGATGATCATTGCCACCGCCGCCTTCTCTCAGGCCTCGCATGCAAATGGTGGATGCACCATTGACTTATTGTATCTGGCATGCCTTGGGTTCATGTTTTTAGAAGAGATCGCTAATTGATAATTTATTTTGTCTTTGATGGACATTGCTTTGTTCTCAACATAATTTTGACGTTCTCTCTAAACCTATGGCAATGTGAATTTGGATTCTACAAAAATAGTTCTTCTTTCTTCACCTCCATGACAATAAGACTAAGAGGATTGCAGCTTTTACTCTATTCTAATTAATTTTTACAAGCTCGCAGGAAGAATAAGGATACACTTTAGGTTTTGATTTTTGATGCAAGCTTAAGGGTTAGCAACAATGATCAAAAAGTTTTGATCTCATTTACTGTGAGTGATCAAAATGTTCGAAAGCATTGAGTCAATTAGAGATTGTTTAGTGCTTGCGGTGATTGTTGGCTATTTATGTGCTTTACCACCGCTTCTATTCGTGTACTCGTTTTCTATTCTATTTTTTAAAAGTTTATTCTTATACTTGTTTGCTTAGCAAGAACTGAATTAGATACAAAATGACCTGGAAGATGGAAAGTGTCGATCGCTAGTTGAAGTGAGAGCTCGGTGAAGATCGAGTACCAGAAGAACCGAGATATTGAGATAGCGTGTGCACCATTGGTGAATGTGATCGGTTCAACTGAAAAAGTGGGCATTGACACTGAAGAAACTGAAGAAGGATCAGACTTAAAAGAGAAAAGAGAGGATGGAGTCTGCTGCGACTTCAGGTCGGTTGGGAACCATGGTCTAGAATCCAGACCACAGGTATTTGACTGGACGCACGCACCCAGCGCCAGGCAGCCCTCGCCGTCCGCTGACCTTCGTGAGCATGGTGCGTGCTCGCTCGATTGCTTGCGGGGCGTCACCCGTAACTGACGTGCGTGCGTGCGTGCGTGCCAATTCCACATGTACGTATGACATCTATCCATTCTTCTACCTGCCGGTCGCCGGTCGATCACTCCATGCCGTCACACTCCGTCTCCTTGCCGTCACACTCCGTGACACATTCAGCCTTTACGTACACGTCGGCGTCGGTGATCTCAAAGGAAGTCATTACTCCCTTCATTTCTTTTAGGATTTGTCTTAAGTCAAACTTTATAAACTTTAATCAACTTTATATCATGTCATGTCAACATCTACAATATTAAATAAATATAATATAGAAATATATTCTACAATGCACGTAATGATATTGATTTGATATAAAAATGTTGGTATTTTTTTCTACGAACTCGATTAAACTTTCCGAAGTTTTACTCAGTTAAAACTAATATGCAAAGTATAAATGACTTGTCTTGGGCAGAGCCATTCATTTGTCGGTATGTATGAAACGGCCATACTAGCTACACACACTAGTAGAAAACAGGGCCTTGGTCACAGGGCAATATTCACATTAGTCCCGGTTCAGTCACGAACCGGGACTAATGTGAGCATTCGTCCCGGTTTGTGCGGCTAAGGCATTAGTCCCGGTTCACCTGGGCCCTTTAGTCCCGGTTGGTGCCACGAACCGGGACTAAAGGGTGTGATGCCCATTTGTCCCGGTTGGTGGCACCAACCGGGACTAAAGGTAACCTTTAGTCCCGGTTGGTGCCACCAACCGGTACTAATGGGCTTTGAGGCATTAGTACCGGTTCATGGCACGAACCGGTACTAAAGGTCCCATTTTCAAACTCTACCCCCGGACCGCCTTTTCAGTTTTAGAAAAAACAAAAGAAAATGATGGAAATGTCAAAAAAATAAAATAAAATAAGTTTCCCATGTGATATGTGGTCTAGTTGTTGGGAAAATTAACAAATATGAATTTCGACTTTATTTGCAAAATTTCTCTGGAATTTCTTAAAATGGGCATAACTTTTGCATACGAACTCGAATGAAAAAGCTTTTTATATGAAAAATCATCTACTCGAAAAGTTACATCCGAATTTAACTGGGGTACCCCGTTAAACATTTTCAAAATCCTCAAAAACCTAACAGAAAAAAGTTACGGGGCTTTTAAGATCTGGAGAGGCAAAAAAATGCAAAAAAATTCAAACTGTGGTCAAACTAATTATTCTAGAATATTAGTGTTACTAAATAATTATTTCAGTTTTTTTGAATTTTGGTCAAATCTGGTCAAACAGTGGTCAAACAATGGTCAAACTAATTATTCCAGAAATATTAGTGTTACTAAATCATTATTGTTTTTTAAAACAATAGTTTCAAACTCAAACAGTGAAATGTGTCACTTCATGCTCAAGCTAAATTCCTGAGGGTTAATAGGATTGACATCTTAGTATTGTCAGGAAAACAACATGTGCAGACTTGGAAACAAGGGAGAATAGAACCTGGAAGTTAAGCGTGCTCAGGCTGGAGTAGTGAGAGGATGGGTGACCGTCTGGGAAGTTAGATGATTTGGAATGATGAGGGGTGATTAGAGATTAGAGGTTAGAGGATAAATTGAGCAGTGATGAGGGGTGGTGATTAGAGATTTGAAAATATAAAAAAATTCAAAAAAAAATTCGCAAATTTTTTTTCAAAAAAAAAATCATAAAATTTCCTTTACTCCCGGTTGGTGTTACCAACCGGGACTAAAGGTGGACCTCCAGGCAGCGGCCACGTGGAGGGCCTTTAGTCCCGGTTCGTGTAAGAACCGGGACTAAAGGGGGGAGGCATTAGTAACGACCCTTCAGTCCCGGTTCAAAAACCGGGACTAAAGGCCCTTACCAACCGGGACAAAAGCCCCCTTTTCTACTACACACGCCGCCTTGAGCAGTCTACTAATTTTACAGATTTCTATTCCTCAGTATTTTAGTTGATCCCCTGCAATAAAATTGTTTATAACTAAGGACCGAGTAGGTGCAAGTCTCTAAAACCAAAATTGTCATCAGTCGGTGTGGCTAAACCGCTGGATTTTCATCCAGCGGACACCATGCCTTGTTCTTCCTTCATCACTCTCGTCGACCAGCTCCATCCAGCGCCGCCTGATGCCCCCATTTAGAGCAACTCTAGCAGACCTCGCAAAACGCCCCGGACCGTAAAATAACCGCCAAATTGCGGGTCGGGGCCAGAAAATCTGCACGACCAGACTCCGCATCCCGCACCGGCCCGCAAATTTTTTTGCGGGGCGCGGCAAATCTTCTTCCCCAACCTCTATCTTCACGGGCTGGGAGGCTGACCCAAGCTCAACCCCTATCCGGCGCGAGATTTGGCGGGAGGGACATTTTCGCGCGCCCTTTCCCGCTCCCCGCACCCTCCGCCACCATTGCCCCCCTCCGCAAGCTCCGGCTGCTCCTCCCCGGCCGTCCCTCGCCGCCATGGACGACCCGATGCTGTCCCCCGTCACCGTCGAGGTCGCGCGCGCCCCTTCCCCTCGGGCGGATCTCGTCGTCGGCCATGTTGGCCCCGCCGGCGTCGCCCAAGCACGCGCCGCGCCTGCCCGCAAGCGGCAGGGCAACGTGGTTGTGCAGGGCGGGAATCCGGCTGCCCCCGCCGCGATGGCCCGCGCTCCGGGCGCCAATGCTGCAGTGCGATCCCGGCGGGCGGCGGAGAAGGCCGGCAAGGCCGCGGGCGCAAAGCGGAGGAAGGTTCCGGCTTCAAGGAAGCCATCTTCTTCAACCTCTCACTCCATCCCCCCGCAAGGAGGTGCTCCGGCGATGCCGTTCAACGGTGCCGCTCCCCCCGCGAGGGAGGTGTTCGACGAAATGGCCGGAAGGTATATCTCTTCGATCTTCGGCGATTCTCTTTCATTTATCGCCATTGTTCTCGATAGTTCGTGACTTGTTATCGTTCCCTATAGCGGTGGTTCAAAGAATGCAACAACCGAGTTCATGAACTTGTTGGACACGAACGCGGTTGACATTGATCAAGCCCCTTTCGAACCATTTGACTACAATGAAACGGAGGGCGGCGTGGACGATCATGGTTGTGCGGACGAGTTGGAGGAGATCGAAGCGGAAGCGTTTGAGCAATCACAAGCAAAAACTGGGAAAAGCCAAAGATCGAAGAACTACACGATCTTGGAAGATCAATCTTTGATCAAAGCATGGAGTGCGGTGTCTCTTGATGCATGCACGGGTACTTCTCAAACCGCCAAGAGATATTGGCAAAGGATCGAAGATCAATACTTCCGCATTATGAAAAACTACCCCAATAGGACTCCATGCACATTTCGGTCGCTTCAAGGTCGTTGGGAGAACATCAATCCTATGTGCAGCTTGCTTGGAGCAAGTACGCAATGTACCTCCAAGTGGCACCGTGGAGTCCGACTATGTGAGTTTGCTTTGCCTTTGTTCAAGTTGTGCATCATCATAATGTATCATGAGAAATGATTGCATATCTTTGTTCACATTGTGTAGGACAAGATTGCTCAACATAGATACAAGGACATGGAAGTTTCGGAAGGCAGATTCTTCAAATTAGAGTATTGTTGGGAGTTGCTCCAAAAGTGCGAGAAGTGGAAGTTGATCGACAAAGAATCCCCACCAAAGAGAGGCTCACTTACAAACATGGCTGAAGATGAGGATGATGATGGCCCAAGAAATTTGCACAAGCCCGATGGCGACAACAAGACTAAAAAAGAGATGAAGAGAGAGCAAGAAGCATCGAGCTTGAGGGAGAAGATTGATGCCATGGTGCAATCAAACGAGTTGATGTTGTTGAAGTCGTTGGAGATCAAGAAAGAGTTGGCCGAGAAGAAGGTAAAAGAGAAGCAAGAAAAATGGCAAATGCTCAAGGAAGAGGGGCTGCGCAAAGCTGCCATTGAGGAGAGAAAAGCACGCGCCTCTGAAAACAAATTGATGTCATTGTTGCTTGCCGAAGAGAACAAGATCATGTTAATGAACCGCAAGGACATGGACGACGTCACCAAAACATGGCATGATATGGCAAGGAGAGAGATTTTGAAGAGGAGAATGGTCGCCTCGGCCGGTCTGTCTGCCAGTTCCGGTGATGTTTTCTCTGCTCCATATGGTGGCAATGTGGATGATTTCGGTGCGGGAGTTGGAACAAGCAACGGAGGTGGCTACGGTGGCTACGGTGGCGCCGATGAACTTCAAGATGGACTCCATGGCGCGGAATGAAGATCGACCCCCAAGATGATGCCGGACATGGGCGCATACCTTTGCATGCCCTCTTTTCCGTAATGAACTTCGCTTTTATTTTTGCGCAAATTGTTTATGTCATTTGAATTTAAACTTGTTTGTGAAACCCTATGACAAATTTCAGATTTGCAGTTTTTCTGTTTGCGGGTCGTTGCGCTGGTGCCCGAGCAAAACCCGCATAGCCGACCCGTAAAAAAGCATATTCCGCGAATATACTTTTTTACGGGTCTGTTTAGGGAGTGTCTGCATCTGTGCCAGCCCGCGCCGGCCCGCAAAAGCGGTTTTGCGCGAACTGCAAACGCGTTTTACGGGCCGGCGTTTTACGGGATCTGCTAGAGTTGCTCTTAGCCCGAGCGGCATTTCCCGGGGACCTTGTTGCCATATTCTACCCTCTCCACCACCCCTGACGTGTTGCGACCGCCGCAACCCCCACTCTAGGCCTCGTTCTTCCACAACTGTCAACCTCTTCCCTTCTTCTTCTCTATCAGTGGTGCCGCTGCGAGCCGCGGTGTATTTTCCTGTGGCTCGGCCTCACCACAAACACGTAACAACTAAGTGCCCCATGCATTGTTAGGAACCAACCAAATTACACGCGAAGATATATTCATCATTGACCATAAAAACGTGACCCACATGGTTTTGACCGCGTCATGACAAACATAATTAATGTCAATATCTCGCTTTATCACTCAATGGTAACTAATTTACAGTTCCTATGACCCTCAACATGAAAACTTGACAAACATGAGATTTTCGACCGTGTAGTAACAATCATGGACATCTCCTAATTAATATTGGCTCTCAGCATGAAAACACGACCCATATGTGGTTTTTGACCAAGTCGTGACAAACATCAAAGTCAACCTTTGTTTTATTCTTTTATGGTAACCAACATGCAACTCCCATGGCGCTAGGTGCGAAAAGTGGTCGTGCGGCTTCCTGCCGTGTTGCGACAAACATCGGCGTTTATCTCCCATGTTATCCCTCTTGTGTAACCAATATTGGCTCTCGGCATGAAAATGTAACGCACATGCATCTTTCAACCGCGTTGCGACAAACAACAACGTCAGTCTCCCGTTGTATCCCTCTCATGTAACCAATATTGGCTCTCGGCATGAAAATGTAACCCGTCAGTCTCGCGTTGTATCCCTCTCTTGTAACCAATATTGTCTCTCAGCGTGAAAGCACGACCCACGTGCGGTTTTCGACCAGATCGCGACAAACATCTATGTCAACCAGTGTTTTATCCATATCCGGTAACCAACATGCAACTCCCATAACTCTAGGAGCGAAAAAGTGGCCCACATGTGAATATCTACCACGCCGCGCTAAACATCGACGTTGGTCTCCCACATTTTGCCTCACGAGTAACTAATATTGGCTCCCAGTACAGAAACGTAACCCATAAGCGGTTTCCGACCGCGTAACGACAAACATCCACAAAAGTGACCCACTTGCGACAAACATCGACAAAAACGACAATCACCACATGACGACAAACATCATTGTGAACCCCTTGCTTTATCCCTCTCTTGTAACCAACATGCAATTCCCATGGCTCTAGGCGCAAAAAAAAGTGACCAACGTGCGGCTTTCTACCGCGCCCTGACAAACATCCACGTTGGTCTCCCGTGTTATCCCTCTTGAGTAATCAATATTGTCTCCCGTCCTGAAAACGTAACCCACATGCGGTTTCCGACCGTGACACGACAAACATTGGCGTCGGTCCCTAGCTTTATCCCTCTTCGGTATCCAATATTGGCTCTCAGCAATAACTTGACCATCATGTGGTGTCAACCATTTCTTGACAAGTATTGATGTCGGTCTCGTTTGTTATCATCCTCTGATACCAATATGCAACTCATATGGCTCCCGTCGTGAAAACAAGGCATACATGCAGTTTTTGACCATGTCATGGCAAACATCAACATGGATCTCCCGTTTTATTCCTCTTCGGTAACTAATATTGGCTTTGAAAATGAAAACATAACCCACATGTGGTTTTCATCTTTTGTCCGTGTTGCGACAGACATCACGTCAATCTCCTAATGTATCCATCTCTGGTAACTAATATACAACTTCTATGACTCTCCACGCACCGACGAAGAAATTATCATGTACCAAATGGTTGTTAGCATGGGTTTGTAAGGCCTAGTGACGAGGAAAGGTATTTTATTTGCATGCATAGGAATATGATGGATTGCAGATAAACCAACACCGTAACCACTTCTAAAATAAGAAAGTAAGAATAAATTAGCACCAAACACTGTGTTAACATCACAATGAGCAATGATGTCGCTAAATGCCCTTTGGCAGCACCAAAGTCTTCTAGGTTGTTCGGTGCCTTTGGACGAACACTCCAAGTAAACTGAAAGTCAGATGAGTTGTCAACAAAAGTAATACGTTAAGAGCTACTCCCTCCGTTTCAAATTACTCGTCGTGGTTTTAGTTCAAATTTAAACTAAAACCATGACGAGTAATTTGGAACGGAGGGAGTAGAAGGCTAAGAACTCGTTTCTTTGTATAACTGGCGGCCATTTGTCAGATCAATAGCGCCAACAGCAATGGATTCACCACGTACTCCAGTCTACTATACAAAAGTGGACGTGATGTAAACGGCGAAAACTTGATTTTCAAGTGATCATGATGGCGGTGGCGTCTAATTAACTTTTTTTTGAACACACGTCCGCTAATTAACTTGTAGTACGTGATATACGTGACGGCAACAGACTTTCTGGCCTTATACCAGTACTGGATCGCATGGGTGTTTCTTTTCTTTTAAGAAAAGATATGACATGTCCACACACTTGGTTATCAAAAAAATCATGGCTAGTTCCGAAGAATGGAAGTTTGGCATTTTTATATGTTTCTTGGACAGATGTTTCTTTTTTAGTGGAAAGACAATGCTCTTGTAGTTTCTCCAAAATAGCAATTGTGACCCCACTGTTAAAATAGAGTGCTAATTATTACTCCCTTGTTTCAAAATAAGTGACTCGACTTTGTACTAACTTTATATACTAAAGTTGGTACAAAGTTAAGTCACTTATTTTAGGACGAATGGAGTATTTTTTAGATGGATGACTATTAGCCACAAATGGTGAAAACTAAGTACTCCTACTAATTTAAGTATAATCAGAATGACGAGTGGGCATGGTGGTACGCATGCCCTGTCCGTCGGGATATGTCAAGCTCCGAATTTGACGTCATGGGTGTGTGCATGCGATAGATAGAAGTCTCTATCAACATGGAAAAGCTTATGTACGTGTCTCTTATTTAGTTTGTAATGAGCGTGTATGAGTGACAGTGTGTATTTGCTTGCGTACAAGCGTCGTACTCCCTTCTTTCAAAAAATAACTTTAGTATAAAGTTGAGTCATTTATTTTGGGTCGGAGTGATATATCCTATGTTTAGAATATATTTTATAATTAATACGTACAATAAAGGAGTAAAGCTCCATGCATGTGCCATGTGGCACGCCAGGACCACAAAGCAGACCTAATGTTCCGGCTCTATGCACCTCCCCGATCCATATTTCTGACCTCCACAGCCCCCACAAGGGCACACACTGCTCGTCGAACTCAAGCGCACGAACGCCAAGTACCGTGGCTGACGGCGACGGCGAATAAGATGGTGAGCAGCACCAACGAGGTGCGGAGGACGGTGCAGGAGAGGCCGGTGGTGGTGGTGGGGCGGCCGGAGTGCTGCCTGGCGGTCGTGGCCCGGCACCTGCTCCTGCGGCAGGGCGTGAACCCGACGGTGCTGGAGGTCAGCTACGACGCCGACCCGGCGGCGCTCGTCTACGCGCTCCGGTCCAAGGACGACAACACCAAGTTGGTCACCGACGTCGCCTTACCGGTGGTGTTCGTCGGAGGTAGGCTGTTGGGTGGGCTGGACCGACTCATTACCATGCACATCGCCGAAGAGCTCGTGCCGCTCCTGAGGCAGGCAGGAGCCCTGTGGCTCTGAACCTTCCTTGATGACATGCTGCCCGCTAATGGATGCCAGTCTGAATCAGTTATAAGCTTCCATTCCATGTGTGCGAGTGCTTTGTTTCCTGTTTTTTCCCCAATGTATTATGTCTGCATGCCATATACTCCATCTAGTATTGTAAGCTTCCTTCATCCTTCAAGAAATGGCAAATAAACCGAGTTTGTTCATAAGATCGACTTGCGCAAAAGGCCTTGGAATCATCCCACCGACTTTCATTTCATTTCATTTCATTTTATTTTATTTTAGCGAGGCGGCTTTCAGATTGTTTTTTTTACAAAGGCTTTCAGGTTGTTGAATAGGCTCGAGGAAGTCATGAATTTTGTAAGTTCTCAACTTTTGCTGACTTGTGTCATGCGACACAATTGTCTTAGGTTAGGAGGTTGGTTGAGGTCATGAGTGTGGATCGAACAAGACTAATAATTTTAATACTCCCTCTGGTTCTTTTTACTCCGCATATAAATTTTGTCTTAAGTCAAACTTCAAAAGGTTTAATCATATTTATATAAAATATATATATTAATATCTACCATACTAAGTTATACAATGTGAAAATTAAAGCCACGAGACATCTAATGATATTGATTTCGTATTGTGAATGTTCATTAATTCTATATGAAATTTTGATTTCAGACAGATCTTATATGGGAAACAAAAATGACTGGATGGAGGAATAAAACAAAGAAGGAACTTTACCGTTTCCAGCAAAATTCGGTCGTTGAAGCGAGACAATAGTTACGGAAAAGTCTTTTATCAACCGACGAAACATTTTCGAAAGGAAGAGAGTTCAGGAGTTTGACCCCCATTACCAACGTCGGCTATTAGTGCTAGATTGGACGTGCGCATTGGAATAAGTCTTCTAAAAGACCGACGTCAGCCCGCAAAAAGGATAGGCGTTATGTTTTTATATTGATATCTTATAATATTTTCAATAAAAAGGCAGAATTTATTAGCTTAAAATGAAGCACTAAGGGGATACACACAGAAAGAGCATGCACTGGTACCCGGTCTTTGCATAATGCATATAGTCAACACTAACACACGTAAGAAAATCACGTCGGCAGCTAGCAAAATCAAACAAGACCAAAACTATGTCTTGGTGGAATATAAAAAGAACAAAACTCCGAAGCAATCAAAACAATGATCAACAATCTATCCCAACAACCATATCCGCACCAACCATCTTTTGACATCAGCAATACAATGAGAAAAACTCTTCACCAGCAACACCTTTAGGAAGGAAACGATGCTCAAGCGACGTCATTGCCGGATCCAACCACCGAAGGTCGGATCATTAATTTTCACCCTAAAGAACAAGTCTGAGCAATTTCAAGCAATGCCTTCAACAATGTAACGATATAAGAGCATCTCCAACAGGCGCGCTAAATAAGCCGCACGCTGGTTAAAACGGCCATATAGCGCGCGCGATCGAAAGTTGCGCTCCAGCAACCGCGCTATAATCCCGCGCGGTATACAAGGCTCAGCGCGCTGGGGAAAACTGCATCGCGTGCTTCTTATTTGGTGCGACCGCTCGCGCGCGCTGGGCAAGCCAATCGGGCGCGCGAATCTCACCAACCGCCGGATCTGAAACCTCTAGGCGCTGGCGCCTCCGCCCGCACCTTCCCGCATTCGCGCCCGCGACCCGTCGGCGCTTCCCCCGCCTATCCCCAGTGCGCCGCCGCTTCCCCTACTTCTCCCGGTGGTCGCCGCTGCTTCTCTCCTCGCCGCCGCCAACCAAGCGCACCGTTCCTCAGACGAACAACACCCGGCGATCGTTTGCAGCTCGGCGCCCACAAGGTGTTTGAAAAAACACTTGCAAGGTATATATTGCTTTTAACTTCACATTTGTAGATGAATTTGGTGCATGTTGTTTGTAGTTTTAAATTAGTTTACATTCAAGTTTGTAGAGATGAGTTCGTCCGACGATTCTTCCGATGAAGAATTTCATCTTCAAGAGGAGGACGTCGCAATGATCCTAGCTATGCACGTCAATAAAAAGCCGAAGCACGGTGGTTCGATTTTCGGTCGTTAGAAATTGTGGAGGGAAAGGATCGATGCCCACAATAGATTGATGAGGAACTATTTTTTGGACAATCCCACATACCCGAGTCCTATTTCGGCGCCGTTTTAGGATGAGCATTGAGTTGTTCAAACACATTGCGGAGAAATTGGGGAGCCATGATCGGTTTTTTCAGCAAAGGAGGAATGCCGCCGGAGAACTCAGGCATAGCACCTTTCAAAAGGTGACCACCACTTTGCGTATGTTGGCATACAGTATTTCGGCGCATCTAGTTGATGACCACTTGGCCATGGGTGAAAGTCAAGTCAGCATGTGTGTCAAGCGCTTCGCAGTTAGAATTGTGCAAGTGTTTGGTGCGGAATATTTGAGAGCTCCCAATGCTGAAGACACCGCAAGGCTTTTGGAGATAAACAAAGCTTGCGGGTTCCCAAGTATGCTTGGCTCAATAGATTGCATGCATTAGAGTTGGAAGAACTATCCTAAGGTATGGCATGGACAATTCCATGGCCAAAAAAGGGTTCCACTATAATCCTTGGAATGGTGGCCGATCATGAGACTTGGATTTGGCATGCTTTTTTCGGAATGCCTGGATCTTGCAATGGCATCAATGTTCTTCAACGTTCACCACTCATGAATAGGATTGCAGATGGTGAAACTCCACTAGTTGAGTTTGTAGCAAATGGCCATACATATAACTATGGCTACTATCTTGCAGATGGCATCTACCCAAGATGGCAAACATTTGTGAAGCCGTTGACGGCACTGCAAGGTAAGAAAAATCTTGATTTCCACAATGCTCAGGCGGCGGCTAGGAAAGATGTGGAGAGAGCTTTTGGGATTTTGCAAGTCAATTTGGTATTGTGAGAGGACCGGCTAGATTTTGGGATCAAAATATCCTTTGGTACATCATGGACGCTTGTGTGACCATGCATAACATGATCATCGAGAATGAGCGTGGGCAAGATTTAGACTATTCTCAGTAAGAGTTGATGGGACATCCCGTGCAATGGTGGAGGAGGGCTGCGAGGGCGGCCCGCTCTGTTGCCTCCTATCATGTCATTCGACGTGCTGAAATGCATGATGACCTTCAAAAAGATCTAATCAAGGACGGCTGGTCATGAAATGGGCGACACTATTCAGGAAATATTTTTTGTATTGAAGATAGAATATTTGTTTGAGTTGTAATAATAATTGAAGTATTTATTGTTGACTTATTTTCTGTGTGTTTGATCTTTTTGGTTCTATGTTGAGTGAGAAATATTGTTTGTGCTCGGTGGGCAATCTATAATTTAGCACGCCTGCTAGAGCGCTACCTGCGGTGCGAATTATATAATGCTTCTCGTAAAGCAAAACACCAGCATAGCACGCGAAAACGCTATTCCGGCGCTACAAAATAATTAGCGTTTCGCGCAACCGCGCATCTGTTGGAGATGCTCTAAGAAACATCTTCATTGCCAGATATAACTAACAAGGGTCAGACATCGGGTTTTCACCCCGGAGTTCAATACTGGTGCTTGAAAAAGCACCACTAAATCGAACTCATCATGTTACATGCATGGCACGGTCTTGACGTGAGGTGTCATGCAAGTGAAAAACATGCTCGAACAAGCAGGCAGTCAAGCCATGACAAGCCACCAATAGCCTAAGCAACAAAGGTTGTCGTTGCACTTTGCAACAGAGAACAAAGGAGAAAGGTCACCGGGACCGCCAAATCCCAAATCAATAAGCTCCAATAGCCCCGTGCCGTTCTCATGCTCTGTTGTCTTCGTTCATGGCAGCAGAATCAGGCAAGAAACAAACTTGTTCGTTGCCCTGAATTCAATCCTCGGTCCCGTCACGACAATCACATAGCAGCACTGGCCAACGCCGTCATCTGTGCACCCGAGCGGACAGCCTCCATACAAGGACACACAGGGCTGACGTTGTCGCCTACGTATCTATGGGTGGGGTCATGGCTGAGGGAGTCCTCGATTAGGGGGTCCTCGGACAGCCGGACTATATCCTTTGGCCGGACTGTTGGACTATGAAGATACAAGATTGAAGACTTCGTCCCGTGTCCGGGTGGGACTCTCCTTGGCGTGGAAGGCAAGCTTGGCAATACGGATATGTAGGTCTCCTCCCATGTAACCGACTCTGTGTAACCCTAGCCCCCTCCGGTGTCTATATAAACCAGAGGGTTTAGTCCATAGAACAACAATCATACCATATACTAGCTTCTAGGGTTTAGCCTCTACGATATCATGGTAGATCAACTCTTGTAATACTCATATCATCAAGATCAATCAAGCAGGAAGTAGGGTATTACCTCCATCGAGAGGGCCCGAACCTGGGTAAACATCGTGTCCCCCGCCTCCTGTTACCATCCGCCTTAGACGCACAGTTCGGGATCCCCTACCCGAGATCCGCCGGTTTTGACACCGACATTGGTGCTTTCATTGAGAGTTCCACTGTGTCGTCACGATAAAGGCTTGATGGCTCCTCTGATCATCGCCAACGATGCAATCCAGGGTGAGGTTTTCCTCCCCGGACAGATCTTCGTATTTGGCGGCTTCGTACTGCGGGCCAACTCGCTTGGCCATCTGGAGCAGATCGAGAGCTACGCCCCTGGCCGTCAGGTCAGATTTGGAAATTTAAACTACACTGCCGACATCTGCGGAGACTTGATCTTTGACGGATTCAAGCCCATGTCAGGCACACAGTCACGACGAGCACGACTTAGCTCTGCCGCTGGACGGTGTTCGGGAGATCACACCTATGCCTACTCCGGCCCTAGACCCGGAGTCGATTACGCCGTCCAAGGACGGGTGGATGGACCCCTCCTCGGAGGCCACACACTCAGTGGCGATAGAGCCGAATACTGACTCCACCTCCTATGAGACCTATGTCGCCGGATCCTCGGATTCATTCCCGGGCACAGGCCCCGAACTGCCTGCGTCCATACATATCGAATCTGATTGGGCGCCGATCATGGAGTTTACTTCCGCGGATATCTTTCAGCACTCACCTTTTGGCGATGTGCTAAATTCGTTAAGGTCTCTCTCCTTGTCAGGAGGCCCTTGGCCGAACTATGTCCCGCCGAACGGGGAGCGGACGACAAAAAAATTCGTTCCCCACCCACCACCCACTTAATAGCCACTGTTGACGATTTAACCGACATGCTCGATTTCGACTCCGAAGACATCGACGGTATGGACGACGATGCAGGAGAGGAACAGGAACCACCGCCCAGAGGGCGCTGGACAGCCACTTCATCACACGATATATATATGGTGGATACACCCAAAGAAAACAATGACGAGGAATGGAAGGATGCAGCGAAGGATAGCTCCCTCGAGAAGCAACCAAAGCGATGGCGTAGGCGCCGCTCCAAATCCCGCCTCGGCAAAAACAGCGCAAGAAAAAAATAACACCCTGGTCGACTCCAGAGGAAACGATGACCACATTGACCCAGCGACAGAGGAGGATGAACCAGCAGACGGCGAACATAGTACGGAGCCGCTGTCCGATCACGGCGACGCCGAGGATAAAGCTCATCAACCTCTCTCCGGAGAGGAAAACAGTCCGGACGACGATGCACACATCATCCCAGAAAGGCACTTGGAACAAGAGAACCTCCGTAGAAGGCTTATTGCCACCGCGAGGAGTCTGAAGAAGCAGAAGCAAAGGCTTAAGGCCGCGCAGAATACGCTCAACAGTAGATGGAACAAAGTGCTCGACACGGAAGAAAAGTATGGTGGTAGTCGCCACACAAAGAGCTATCCAAAGCGCAAGCTGTTGCCTGAATTCGATGATGAGGCCTTAGAGCCTACACAGCCGGAAAATAAAACGGCCAACCGGTCAGATCAACCACCTCGTGGCCGCGATAGGGCGGCTAACGAGGCCGCACATAAGTCAGCACATGATCCACGCGAGGACTTGCATCAAAAGGCCGGCGGGACCAGATCCATCTACGGATCTAGGAAGCGCGCTATAGCGCATAATCAAAACCGAACACTACAACCGTCAGAACGCCATGACACATCCAAATACAGGGGTGCCGCGCACCCCCTATGTTTCACGGATGAGGTGCTGGATCACGAATTTCCAGAGGGATTCAAACCCGTGAACATAGAGGCGTACGACGGAACGACGGACCCTGGGGTCTGGATTGAGGACTTCATCCTCCACATCCATATGGCTCGCGGAGACGATCTCCACGTCATCAAGTACTTGCCCCTCAAGCTGAAAGGACCAGCTCGGCTTTGGCTGAAGAGCCTCCCCGAAAATTCAATTGGAAGTTGGGAGGAGCTTGAGGATGCTTTTAGGGCTAACTTTCAAGGGACCTATGTCCGACCTCCGGATGCAGACGATATAAGTCATATAATTCAACAGCCCGGAGAGTCAGCCCGAAAACTTTGTAACAAATTTCTCACTAAGAAGAACCAAATCGTCGACTACCCGGACGCCGAAGCCTTAGCAGCTTTCAAACACAGCGTCCGAGACGAATGGCTCGCCAGACACCTCGGCCAAGAAAAACCAAGGACAATGGCAGCCCTAACAAGCCTTATGACCCGCTTTTGGGTGGGCGAAGATAGCTGGCTGGCCCGTAGTAGCACCAACGACCCAGGCACATCTGAAGTCAGGGATGGTAATGGAAAACCACAACGCAGTAAAAGCAAGCGTCGAAATAACGAAGACAGCCCAGACAACACGGCGGTAAACACCGGGTTTAGGGTCTCTCGACCCGGTTAATGGAAAAAGCCTTTCAAAGGCAATAGAGATGGACCGTCCAGCCTCAGAAAGATTCTAGACAAATTATGTCAGATTCACGGCACCTCCGATAAACCTGCAAATCACACCCATAGAGAATGCTGGGTCTTCAAGCAGGCCGGTAAGCTAAACGCCGAACACAAGGGGAGGGAGACACCAAGTGAAGACGAGGGTGAGCCTCGTCAGCAAAACACTGGGGGACAGAAAAAGTTCCCACCAGAGGTCAAAACAGTGAACACGATTCACGTGACGAAAAGGAGAAGCAAACACGCACTCCGAGACGTATGCGCCTTAGAGCCCGTCACCCCCAAGTTCAACCCTTGGTCAACCTGCCCGATCACTTTTGATCGCAGGGATAGCCCGACCAATGTCCGGCACGGAGGATCGGCTGCCTTGGTGCTCGACCCAATAATCAACGGATACCATCTCACCCGAGTCCTCATGGACGGCGGCAGTAGTCGTAATCTGATATAACAGGACACAGTCCGCAAAATGGGGATAGACCCAACGAGAATTAGCCAAAGCAATACTAACTTTAAAGGAGTAATACCAGGCCCGGAGGCCGGCTGCACGGGCTCTCTTGTATTCGGTTCCCCCAACAACTTCCGAAGTGAAAAGTTAACCTTCGACATCACTCCATTCCGAAGTGGCTATCAAGCACTACTCGGAAGAATGGCCTTCGCTCGTTTTAATGCAGTACCACATTATGCTTATCTCAAGCTCAAGATGCCCGGTCCATGCAGCATCATCATAGTTAGCGGAAACACTGAGCGTTCCTTACGCGCGGAAGAATGTGCGGCAGCTTTAGCAGCCGAACACTAAATGACCTCTCCAACTAGCATAAACGATTGGTCGTTAAGACCGCGGACACGGCTAGACGAGTCCGGCGCACCACTAGCTGTAACAGCTTAGATAAACCTGAGATGGGGTTGATGGATATACCCCCGTAGACGGTGCTAGGGGCTTCCCGCATGTAAAAAACAAAGTCTACAGATTCGGCTCGACCTTATTTTGAATTTTAATGGTTTATTAAGAACAACCAATTTTTTGCACGACAAATTTCATCTAAGTTCTCTTTTAACAGATGATAATCGTGCTACACCCTTCCAGGATACGGCACAATGGAGACACAGGCGCAAACGTGCAGCAGGGCCCCGCTCAAAGGTTTCTTTTTAGATTAAGACCCTGTGTAAACCTTTCTAACTGTCTCTTGTTGCTTCACACCCTCCGGATACTCAACACAACCGAGAGGGACGCTGGCGTTATTGGCATTTCGCCACGTCAGACTAATGCACGTACCTGGAAATTCAGGGTTCAAGGGCGTTACTCAGCCCAGTATATGTTGTAAAGACCGAATACCTTAGGGAGTGTTCGGTGTCGCGAATTTGGCCTTATATGCATCAGCTCCGAATCATGTCTTTGGTCAAATGTTGGGTTTGCCCGGCTCCCATGTTTTGCTACCTTACGTTCCGCTCTATCGGCTAAGGCGGCACTGGGAGAACTACTTCGATTGTGCCCTGGTTCATCCGGACGAGCACCTCAGTAGAGAAAGCCGAAAACTGACTGTCATGATAAAGCGCGAGACTGGTCAACCACTCGATGAATCATCGGACTCTTCGGGATTCCTCCGCATTCACGAAGGACCGGTTTTCCCGGTCATGTACGTACACGCACCGTATTCGGATAGACGTGGAAATACCAGGGGCTATATAGTAACCCCACTGTCAAACTCCTATGGTTAAGTGAAAGTGTTAAAGCAATATAGTCCGATTGCCTTGTTCGCCGCGCTGCCACCTCCTCAATGGACCAAGACGTTGGATCAAGTGTGAACACGCGCTTTCGCGAACACCCCCACATTATATGCGTGGGGGCTGAAGCCGACGATTGCAAACTTTCAGGTTATATATATATATACATAAACGACCGCACAGGAGGCATAAATACTTTCAAGCAAAAGTATAAACAAAGCCTTTATAATTCAAATAACATTGTTCTTACAATTGGGATACATGTCACTAGAACATGATACTCTTCGAGCACTGAGCCTCTATTAAACGAGCGCCTTCTAGGACTTCTTCAAAATAGTGCTCGGCTGATACCCGGCTTACGGCCGAACTCTGGGTTGCAATAGCGGTGGCGTCCATCTCTGCCCAGTATGTCTTGACACGGGCAAGAGCCATCCGCGCACCCTCTATGCACGCCGACCTCTTCATAGCATCGATATGCGGCACAGCCCCAAGGAATCGTTGCACTAAGCCAAAATAACTATTCGGCCTTGGTCCTTCCGGCCAAAGATGATCCACAACAGACCTCATGGCAAGCTCGGACAACCTATGGAGCTCGGCCCACTCGGCCATTTGCTCATTTAACAGCAGCGGACACACTGGAACATTGAACTGCGACCAGAACAGCTTTTCCACTTCGTGATCTTTTTGATCATTGAAAAACTCGGTCGCATCAGCAGCACTCGCTGCCAAATCCAAGTATGCGTCTGCGGAACTCCATAATTGATCAAGAAGGGCATACTTAGGATCTCCGAACTTCGTCCGCAACAAAAAGGGCTTCCCAGCCACGATATCTCCGGCTTGACGTAGCTCCTCCTTCGCCGCTCTGATTTTAGAGCGGGCTTCCTTGGCTGCTACCATGGCTTTCTCCAGGTCCGCCGTCTTCGTTTGACTTTCCTTTTCAAGAAGCTCATAACGGTCGGCGGCATCTTTCAACTCAACAGCCATCTTGGCTATTTTCTCTTTGCTCTGGCAATGCACAGCCTGTTCGGCTCTTAGCTCTTCGACCGCCTTTAGGGCGGCCGCATCACTCTTCCTGGCTTGTTCCTTGGCTCGGGCAAGTTCCGCCCGAAGGGTCTCCACGGCGGCAGCTCCATCTGTAGTCACAACATATTAAAGATACTAGCATCATGCTCCTGTTAATATGTGTTGATCACCGGAGAAATACATACCCTATGCCTCATCAAGCCGCTTGTTTACAAGCACGATGTCGGCATCTGCCGCATCAAGTTGCCGCTTCAGTTCGGCAAACTCACCAGTCCGCCTAGCCACCGGACCCTCAGCCGCCTGCACATGAAAGCAGCACGGTTATTACCTGGGACTATGATCCTCTATTTGCCGCCTTTTTCGACAGCAACCAGAGTCTCAGGGGCTACTATCTGCATAGGGCACACCTAGCGTGTGCGGTACCGTCAAAAAATATATATTACTTTGCGTACCTCAAAGGCTCTCAGCAGGCTCATAAAAGCTTCATGCAACCCGCTTTTGGCGGATGAAATCCTCTCAACCACCGTACCCATTAGCGTACGATGCGCTTCTAACATAGCCGTTTGCTCCAGAAGATTCATCACTGCGTCTGGTCGCGCACCGGACAGTCCCGGACTCTTTCTGTTGCTCTCCTTAGGAGCCGAATACTCCGGACTTCGGGTGGCCGAAGGGTTACCCTCTGTCCTTGGCGGATCAGGAGAAATCCTCCGTGACGACACCTCAGGGTCGTCCGCTTCACGAGGCGGGGAGGCACGGGGAGGCGTTTGGCTCTCCATCATCTCCGGAAGAAGATCCCCCGAAGACGAACTCTCTCGAGAAGGGCTACGATCCGAGCTACAAGACATACGTCTCGGCTATTGATCTCAGAAATGAAGCAGGGTATATTTACTATAAAGTACTTTTGTTTACTTATAGTTCAGTGGAGGGCTGGTCCCCTTGCAGGTACTGTGCGGTAAGGATGCCCTCTGGGGTAGGGCCCCCTGACAAAGGTTTCTTCCCTCGTTTGAAAACCATTGTTTCCAAGTCTTCAAAGGTGGCCCTCTTCCTTCCTTGGGGAGAGGGAATTTCATATTCTTCTCCCCGGTTATCCTCCTTCGCGGAGGCACTAATTCCCCCGGTTGGATGAATAATGAGTGAGGCTCACTTTTGGCTTCTTTGTTCCTCCCTTTATCTTCCCCTGATGGCGCTTGATAAGGCGCAAGCTCAAGCATCCTGGCTAGTACAGGATCCGGTGAGCCTTCGGGAAGGGGGGCCGAACACCTGATCATCTTCGCCTTTTTTATCCAGTCCTGGTCAAAAGGCGACTTTTCAGAATGATGTTGTGATAAATTAAAAGACAACGTGTTCGGCCGCGGAATTACTTACTTGGGTATCTGGACGATTGCAGTTCAGACCCGCCTCCTCGGTGGTGTCCGGACACTTTATTCGTGATCCGAAGAACAATCCATACATCTCTTCGAGCGTCGCGCCGAAGAATTGCTGAATAGTTCACGGTCCTTCCGGGTTGAACTCCCACATACGGAGAGGTCGACGTTGGCATGGCAGGACCCGACGAACTAGCATGACTTGCATTATCTTGACAAGGCTGACATCTCCCTTGAAGAGATCTCGGATGCGGCTCTGCAATGTCGGCACATCATTAGCTGGCCCCCAGTCTAGCTCTTTGTTGACCCATGACGCCAATTGTGGCGGGGGCCCGGACGGAAGGCGGGGGCAGCTACCCACTTAGCGCTTCGGGGAGCGGTGATGTAAAACCACTCCCGCTGCCATAACTTGGATGTCTCCGGGAAGGAACCCTTTGGCCATGGAGCATCAGCACCTTTGTTTATTATGGCACCTCCGCACTCTGCGTGTCGCCCCTCAATCATCTTCGGCTTCACATTGAAGGTCTTGAGCCATAAGCCGAAGTGTGGGGTGATGCGGAGGAAGGCTTCACACACGACGATGAACGACGAGATGTGAAGGATGGAATCCGGAGCCAGATCATGGAAATAGAGCCCGTAGTAGAACATAAGCCCTCTAACAAAGGGATCAAGACTAAAGCCTAGCCCTCGGAGGAAGTGGGAAATAAATACGACACTCTCGTTGGGTTCGGGAGTGGGGATGACTTGCCCTTGAGCGGGCAGCCTGTGCGAGATTTCGGTGGTCAGATACATGGCTTCTCTTAGCTTCTTGATGTCCTCCTCTGTGACAGAGGAGGCCATCCACCGGCCTTGAAGGTTGGATCCGGACATGATTGAAGGTCCGAAGAGCTTAGCCTGAGCCTTGAGTGTTGGAATTGAAGGTGAGGGGAAGGAAAGGATCGAGCGAGAGAAGAAAAGGACATGCCTTGGCCCCTTTATAAAGAGGGTGAATATCAAGCGTCCTCCGCGTGGCCGTTTGGAACTTGCCTAAAATCGAGGAGTCATACCAGCAGGCACGATTGGGTTACCCACACCCGTATTGATGAGAATCCCGTGAAAAGAGGGACACACTCTCTGCCTCGATAGGATGTGCCAATAAAACCGCCTCGCAACACGTGCGGTGGCAGGCTCGGAAAAACGGTTCGTCATGACCAGACCACGGCACACGTTATGAAAAGCTGTCAGCAGATTAGATTTGTGGAAATATTATTCTCTCTATGGTGGTATGTGGAATTTGTTTTGCAGAGCCGGACACTATCCTTGTGTTCAAAATCTTCTATGGAATATTCAGAGGAGGAACCCGCCTTGCAATGCCGAAGACAATCTGCGCGCCGGACTCGTCGTCA
Organism: Triticum aestivum; assembly: GCF_018294505.1. NCBI lineage: Eukaryota > Viridiplantae > Streptophyta > Magnoliopsida > Poales > Poaceae > Triticum > Triticum aestivum. The sequence goes on from NC_057799.1 coordinate 99,213,803, forward strand.
TTGAAGCCTGGTTCAGGGGCTACTGAGGGAGTCCCGGATTAGGGGGTCCTTGGACAGCCGGACTATATCCTTTGGCCGGATTGTTGGACTATGAAGATACAAGATTGAAGACTTCGTCCCGTGTCCGGGTGGGACTCTCCTTGGCGTGGAAGGCAAGCTTGGCAATACGGATATGCAGATCTCCTCCCTTGTAACCGACTCTATTTAACCCTAGCCCCCTCCGGTGTCTATATAAACCGGAGGGTTTAGTCCGTAGAACAACAATCATACCATAGGCTAGCTTCTAGGGTTTAGCCTCTATGATCTCGTGGTAGATCAACTCTTGTAATACTCATATCATCAAGATCAATCAAGCAGGAAGTAGGGTATTACCTCCATCGAGAGGCCCGAACCTGGGTTAACATCGTGTCCCCCGCGTCCTGTTACCGTCCGCCTTAGACGCACAGTTCGGGACCCCCTACCCGAGATCCGCCGGTTTTGACACCGACAATGGCCACCGACATCTCACTCCAAAGATTGCCAGATTTGAGAGATCTTCATCTCCTTAATGACAATCTAAATTGAATGGTTGAGTGTCCTTCCATTCCCAACAGAGATGGGATTTTCAAGGTTCTCAACTTGATAAAAAAAATGAATGCATCTCTAGGTCCTGATGGTATGAATGTAGATTTCAATCTCTCGGTCTGGAAATGGAGTGGTGATGATGTAAAAGAGTTTCCCAACACTTCTACAATAGAGTTAAGCTCCACCCTCGGCTTAACAAAACATATATTGCTTTTATTAGATTTTTTTCTAATGCAAAAACCCCTCAAATTTCAGACCCATTAGTTTATGCGATGTTGATTACAAATTATTACTTAAACTTTTATGCAATGTATAGAAGTGATTATGTTCCTTTAGTTTATGCAATGTTCATGCCCCAAAACTACTCTGGAGGGAGTAGACCGAGTCCTGATAGGAAGGATATCAAGCCATCCATAAACAAGATACAATGATTAGAAGTGGTTGAAGTGACCTAAGACCGGGTATAAATACCAATGTGCCAAGACCAAAGGGAACACCTTCTACTTCGACGATCAATATGACGATATCAAAACCCTAGTTTTAGTCTAGAGCAAATTCAAACTAAGCCATCTATCCCACCAAGATCGACCACCAAATATCTCAGCGGCTTTGTGACAAAGTCGTTTGATCCCGACTTTGTACTCGCAGATATATGATCTCTTGGTATAATCCCAAACATGCAGGACTAGGGTTGTTACTTGCATCGCAAGGGCCCAACCTGGGTTAAATCGTCTTCTTGTGTATGTTTCAATAACTTGAGGTTACGTCACACATTCATACAAACCCACATATGTTATTGTACCGTTGTTCGAGTACTTTGTGAAACACCACCTACTCTCTTTCCCTATCGGACGCAAAACACAGCTCAATTCTCATCTCCCGAACCTGTTTAGACGAGACACCCATCCAAAACCCTAGCCCCGCATGCCCACTAGTGGGAGTGGCTAAGCCCTCCCTTTAGGGTCCCCACCACCATACTCTATCTAGCCCACATGACTTGCACCCGCCTCTGCAATAAATCCCACCCCACAGCTACTTCGCTCACCTCGGCCAAGGTAGACATGAAGCTCCTTGATGGATGGATCCAAGGTTTTGAGCGACAGGAGGGGCGGACAGGAAGGCGATACGTGTGCCCTGATAATTTTTCCAGTGTCAGGTCTGCGAGCATAATGACTAGTGACGACAAGGTGTCCTTGCAATGTTGGGAGCCGAGCCCAAGGTAGTTTAACATGCTCCCGACATCCCACGGTAGTGGGATGTCTAAATGATCACACTCCACAACTACAACCTGCCATTTTACCATGCCTAGCTAGATCACAACAAGGACGGAAGACGGTATATCCAACCTCTCCTTAGTGTTTCCTTTTCGGCGTTATATTTGTTCCCTTTTCTATGTCTGGTACCTTTGGCTTGGAGGAAGTATCAACTCTTGGGTCAAAGTTAGATGTGAATGGACTGGAAAGAATTCAACTTGCTTAGATTTGTTTATTAGTTCACTGCATCTTTAATAATTGGTAGTACCACAAACATATGTAAGAAAAACTTGCATTTAATCAAATGTTATGCTCATTTCTAATCATTGGTTGTTACAATTTAGAAGCTACGAGGTGAGTAAAAAAATAAGAATTTGACTTTGTATTTTTGTATTTTGGGTGATGCATCACATATTTATATGGCTCCAGAAGATCTATAATGCAATTGGCTCCTAGGTGCAAACATAGAAATATTGCACTTGCGTCGTCAGATCTCTAGTGGATGGGCCAGATTGAGCAAGTGATAGCTGGTAGAGGCTTCGTATATTTCTCAAAAACCCGCGACTAACATATATAGGTATATATTAAGTACCTCCCACCAACTCTAGCTATGCTGATCTGGGTCACATCATAACAATCAAACATGTTTAAATTTAGAGTCACATATGCATTTCATTGATGTTATTTCTTATAAAGACAACTTATACATTTTAACTATCTCCATGTTTTAGACAAATAGACCTTCTGATGTTGCTTTTCATCAAAACAAGAACGAAAGCGCAGAGTTTCACTGAGTGTTCCAGTTTACAAGTGTAGGACAGAAAATAGGATTAGTGTTATTTATGACAACAATAATAACATGCTTCCAAATCCTCATGAAATTGCTTCTTGCTGGATTAATTATTTTCTACTTTGTTTACCACTATTCACCTGGATTTAAGAGCTCTTCCTCTCCATAATGACAATCTAAATGGAATGGTTGATTGTCCTTCCATTCCCAACAGAGATGGGATTTTGAAGGTTCTCAAGGGGATGAACAAGAATGCATCTCCAGGTATTGATGGTCTCAATGTGGCTTTCGATCTCTCAGCCTAGAAATGGATTGGCGATTATGTAAAAAAGTTGGCCCAAGACTTCTACCATAGATGTAAGATCCACCCCCAACTTAACAAAACCTATGTTGCTTTTATTTTGATTCTTTTTAGTACCAGAACCCCTTAGGATTTCAAACTCATTAGTTTATGCAATGTTGATCACAAAATCATTAGTAAAACTTTGGCTAATAGGCTCAAAGATCACCTCCCAGTGTACATTCATGAAACCCAACAAGATTTTATGCAGTGTGAGAGAATTGCTAATATATTAATGCATTTATTTGGCTTAAAATATATCTATTATCATTGTTGATCAAGAAATATCTCACTCTTTCCAACTTACTTCATGGAAACATAAAGCCTTCATGCTTAAAATAGGTCTTGCCAAAGATTTTGAGAGAAATTAATGGAATTTCATTAGGAGAGCTTTGCTACGTAAATGGTGCATGGTCATTTTGTACATTTGATATATGAATGCATTATTCACTTCCTTTGTCGTTAACATTAATGGCCAATCATTTGGCGGCTTTAAAGGTTCTCGAGGTATCCGATGTCCGTTATTCTTACTATCAACGAACTGTCGCTTTCTATGATGGAGACACTAAATGCCAATCATTTGAGTGGCATTGAAGTAGGTCCATCTTGTCCCCCTATCCACTCTCTAGTTGCTTGTGGCAAAGCTTATTACAACAATGCTAATATGATATCCCAAATTATTAATCGGTTAGGTATTATTTAAAGTCAATCTCCAAACGGGAATAAATGTGTTTTTTATTTAGCAAACACGCTTATGGGCACCTTAAGAACTAATTTAATAACATTTTTCATGCTCTGGATATGAATCTCAATACTCTGCATCTTGGTCACCCTCTTATTCTTCTGGATACGAAAAGAGCTGATGCTTAAAGTTTAATCATCGAGAAGTTCAAGGCTAAGTTAAATAGTTATATGACTAATATACTCTTCCATGAATGTAGGCTTGATGTTGCTTGAAACTGCGTCGGTATTTCTCCAAAGAGGAAGCGATGGTGCAGTACAGCTATGGTAGATATTTCCCTCAGTTGTGAAACCAAGGTATCAATCCAGTATGACAACCAAGCAACACTATGTAAATGGTACCCGCACACAAAGAACAAATACTTGCAATCTGACGCGTATGAGGGGTTGTCAATCCCTCCTCAGGTAACAGCGCCAGAAATTGTCAAGATGACGGGATAAATTTTTATGGTAGATTGGATAAATAGATCTCGATAAAACATGAAATAAAATAAGTAATAAAAATGTGCAGCAAGGTATTTTTGGGTTTTTGGAATAATAGATCTGAAAACAAAAGCGAATAAAAATAGATCTCAAAGCAAATAATAAAGAATAGACCCGGGGGCCGTAGATTTCACTAGTGGATTCTCTTGAGAAATAGCACATGGTGGGTAAACAAATTACTGTTGAGCAATTGATAGAAGATCGAATAATTATGACGATATCCAAGGCAAGGATCAATATATAGGCATCACGTCCAAGATTAGTAGACCAACTCCTGCCTGCATCTACTACTATTATACCACACGTCGACCGCTATCCAGCATGCATCTAGTGTATTAAGTTCATGGAGAAACAGAGTAATGCAATAAGAACGATGACATGATGTAGGAATAGCCCCCATATTGTTATCCTTAATAGCAACGATACATGCGCGTCTTGCTGCCCCTTCTGTCACTAGGCAAGAACACCGCAAGATCGAACCCATCACAATGCACCTCTTCCCATGGCAAGAAAAATTGATCTAGTTGGCCTAACTAAGCCACAGATCCAAAGAAGAAATACGAGGCTATAAATAATCATGAATATAAGAGATCAAAGAAGACTCAAATAATATTCATGGATATAGATCTGATCATAAACTCAAAGTTCATCAGATCCCAACAAACACACCGCAAAAGGAGTTACATCAAATAGATCTCCAAGAGACCATTGTATTGAGAATCAAAAGAGAGAGAGAGAGGAAACCATCTAGCTACTTCCTATGGACCCGTAGGTCTATGGTGGACTAGTCACGCATCATCGGAGAGGCACCAATGAGGATGTTGAACCCCTCCGTGATGGTGTTAGATTGGATTTCGTGGTTCTGGAACTTGCGGCGGCTGGAATTATGTTTTGTCGACTTCCCTAGGGTTTCTAGAATATTTGTGAATTTATAGGGTGAAGAGGCAGTGCAGGGGGCTCCGTGGGGGGCACAACCCCCTGGGCGCGCCTGGGCTCCTAGACGCGCCCTGGTGGGTTGTGCTCCACACGGGCCTCCACTCTGGTACTTCTTTGGCCCACTCGATGTCTTCTGGTCCGGAAAAAATCTCCAAATTTTTTCGCTGCGTTTGGACTCCGTTTGGTACTGATATTCTACGAAGTAAAAAACAAGCAAAAAACAGCAAGTGGCAATGGGCACTATGCCAATAGGTTAGTCCCAAAAATGATATAAGTTGCTATAAAATGATTGTAAAATATCCAAGAATGATAATATAACAACATGGAACAATAAAAAATTATAGATAAGTTGGAGACGTATCAGCATCCCCAAGCTTAATTCCTGCTCGTCCTCGAGTAGGTAAATGATAAAAACAGAATTTTTTATGTGGAATGCTACCTAACATGTTCATCACATGTTCTTTTCTTTGGTAGCATGGACATTTGGACTTCTATATGGTTCAAAGAAATATTCCAGTTTTGACATGAAGATTTCCATACTCAAGCATATCAACAAGCAAGCATGTATTTCAAAATATCAACACTAAAGAAAGTTATCCCTTGCCCATCATTCTCAATCATTGATCCATTCATCAAACACACTCGCATATTAGCTACATGCAATGCTAAGTATGATCATAGTGCTCCCTAGTTGGTGCTTTATAAGAGCAGATGGAGACTCAAATAAAAATAAAAATTGCATAAAATAAATAGATAGGCCCTTCGCAGAGGGAAGTAGGGATTTGTATAGGTGCCAGAGCTCAAAGCTTAGATTGAGAGATAAAAATGGTTTAGAGGCATACTTTTCCCGTCAACGAAAACGACCGAGCAATTCCCAACACTTCCCATGTTAGATATATCAAATGCGGTTCCCAAACAGAAAATAAAGTTTATTCCTTTTTCCACCATTTTTTCACAATCCATGGCTAGCCGTATCCACGGGTGCCTTCCATACCAACACTTGCCAAGGAATTTATTATTTGACAACATAAAGTAAATTCCTTTTTCATTTCGGGGCTGGGCATCCCTATTACAGCCGTACTCTCGTGCAATGACAAGTGAATAAAAACTCATCTTGAGAATAACACATCTAGCATGGAAAATATTGGCCACCCCCTGCCGCTTCATGAGGGTACAAGCACACAAAAAGGAAATCCATTTTGCAAATTAGAGATGGCACATACAAATTTTCTTAGAGCGGCACGAAAATACCGCATATAGGTAGGTATGGTGGACTCATATGGCCAATAGGTTTAAAGATTTTATATGCACAAGTACTATTTCTACTTAGCACAAGTGGAGGCTAGCAAATAGATTGAGAAGCAACCAATCAAGAAACAAAAAAATCACATAAGCGAGCATTAAGCATAACTAACACCGAATAATGCATCATAAGTAGGATGTAATTTCATTGCATAACTATTGAATTTCATGCTTGCATAGGGAATCACAAACCTTAACACCAATATTCTTACTAAAGTATAATTACTCACCAACATGACTCACATATCACTATCATCATATCTCAAAACTATTACAAAGAATCAAGTTTATTTTGTCCAATGATCTTCATGAAAGTTTTTATTATATCCCTCTTGAATATCTATCACTTTGGGACTACTTTCATATGTTGCTTTTGATAAGCTCAAACAAATTTAAGTGAAGAACATGAGCATAAAATTTTTCTTCTCTCAAAATAATATAAGTGAAGCATGAGAGAGTTTCTTCAAAAATTTACTAACTCTCAAATAAATCTAAGTGAAGCATGAGAGAATTACTTCAAAAATATTAAAGCACACCATGCTCAAAAAGATATAAGTGAAGCACTCGAGCAATTCCATAGCTCAAAAAATTTAAGTAAAGCACATAGAGCAATTCTACCAAATCATAGCATAACTTTGGCTCTCTCTCAAATAGGTGTATCCAGCAAGGATAGATGACAGAAACTAAAAAGCAAAACAAGAAAAGACTCATATAATACAAGACGCTCCAAGCAAAACTCATGATATGTGACGAATAAAAATATAGCTCCAAGTAAAATACCGATGGTCGTTAGAAGAAAGAGGGGATGACTTCCGGGGGACCCCCAAGCTTAGTTGCTTGGTTCTCCTTGAATAGTAACTTAGGATGCCATGGGGCATCCTCAAGCTTAGGCTCTTTTCACTCCTTATTCCTTCATCCATCGTGATCTCACCCAAAACTTGAAAACTTCAATCACGCAAAACTCAACAAAACCTTCGTGAGATCCGCTAGTATAACAAAGCAAATCACCACTCCAAGTACTGTTGCAAACCCATTAAAATTTTATTTTTGAATTATACCTACTGTCTAATTTTACGATGGCTTCATCAAAATAAGCACACAACGCAAAGAAAATAGAATGTGTCAAAAACAGAATAATTTGTAGTTATATGGAAACTTTGTATACTTCGGTAACTCCAAAAATTCTGAAAAATTAGGACAACATAGGCAATTTGTATATAAATCATGAGTACAAAATTCTGAATTTTATCACATGTGTGTGATTTAAAACAATTTTGCTACTTCGTGCAAAAGTTTCTGTTTTTCAACAAGATCAAATCAACTATCACCCAACATGATCCCAAAGGCTTTACTTGGCACAAACACTAATTATAACAGAAAAAACACAATCATAACAGTACCATAATTGTGTAAACACTCAAGAACAGAAAGAAAAAAGGCAAAAGTAAAATTTATTCATTGGGTTGCCTCCCAACAAGCGCTATCGTTTTATGCCCCTAGCTAGGCATAATGCATAGATTCAAGTATTGTCATCTTTCTTCTTATTTTTCATAGATGTGTTCTTGTCTGGAGGTCTTGCATAAATAACTTGTAACACGTTATCCATAGAAATTTTAGCATTATCAGTTGCCCATCTATGTATCCCCTTTGGTTTCTAGCCATAATCCAAAAATAGTGTTGATTAACACCCTTGAAAACTTGTTGGATTATATCTAAAATGGGGACTTCCTTTTTAAGGTTCTCATATAAAATTTAATTATTTCCAAGAAAATGTCTCAACATAAAATAACTATTATAAGGGATCTCATTTATCACCAGTTTTCACGGCTCATACCATACAAATCAAAACTTTCCCTAGCTTCCCGTACTATGTAGTCAAATTCATTCATAAGAATAAGGGTAGCTTATTTTTTAGCCTTATGATCCTTTATAACGGGTAGCTCTAAAACAATCTTTGCAAAGTAGGATGGGTACAGATAAATCTATTTTCAAGTTTCAAAACTAGTGCTGAAATAGCTTCCGCATAAGATTTAGTTCTTTTAAGTATAGGAGCATCATCAAGAGTCAAATTTCCAACACAATTGAAAAATTCTTGGATATGTTCTTTTCCCATAACATTCCCTTGTCCCAAAACAAAAGTTTTAGCATCCAGATTGCTAGATTGTCCAATTTTAGGAGTTAGGCCATCATCTGTTTCTACCATACTGAAATCACTCATAGTGACAAGTTCAAACGAATAAGCGATCTGACGAGAAAACAACGAACGAAAAAGAGGGCGAATAAAACGACAAATTTTTGTGAAGTGGGGGAGATGAAATGGAGAGGTAAATGGCAAATAATGTAAATTGCAAGGAGATGAGATTTGTGATTATGAACCTAATAGATGTTGATGATGTCTCCCCAGCAATGACGCCAGACATTCCTTTTGATTTCACTTGAAACTGCATCGGTATTTCCCCAAAGAGGAAGGGATGATGCAGTACAGCTACGGTAGGTATTTCCCTCAGTTGTGAAACCAAGGTATCAATACAATAGGAGAACCAAGCAACACTATGTAAATGGTGTACCTACACACAAAGAACAAATACTTGCAACCCGAAGCGTATGAGGGGTTGTCAATCCCTCCTCTGGTAACGGCGCCAGAAATTGTCAAGTTTAAGAGATAAAATTTTATGGTAGATTGGATAAATAGATCTCAATAAAATGCGAAATCAAATAAGTAAGGAAAAAGTGCAGCAAGGTATTTTTGGGTTTTTGGAATAATAGATCTGAAAACAGAAGCAAATAAAAATAGATCTCGAAGCAAATATGATAAAGAATAGACCCGGTGGCCGTAAATTTCACTAGTGGAATCTCTCGAGAAATAGCACACGGTGGGTAAACAAATTACTGTTGGGCAATTGATATAAGATCGAATAATTATGACGATATCCAAGGCAATGATCAATATATAGGCATCACGTACAAGATTAATAAACCGACTCCTGCCTGCATCTACTACTATTACTCCACACATCGACCGCTACCCAGCATGCATCTAGTGTATTAAGTTCATGGAGAAACAGAGTAATGCAATAAGAACGATGACATGGGGTAGGCGAGATCTATTCATGTAGGAATAGAACCCATCTTGTTATCCTTAATAGCAACGACACATGCGTGTCTTGTTGCCCCTTCTGTCACTGGGAAAGAACACCGCATGATCGAACCCATCACAAAGCACCTCTTCCCATGGCAAGAAAAATCGATCTAGTTGGCCTAACTAAACCAAAGATTCGAAGAAGAAATACGAGGCTATAAATAATCATGCATATAAGAGATCAAAAAAGACTCAAATAATATTCATGGATATAGATCTGATCATAAACTCAAAGTTCATCGGATCCCAACAAACACATCGCAAAAAAGAGTTACATCAAATAGATCTCCAAGAGACCATTGTATTGAGAATCAAAAGAGAGAGAGGAAGCCATCTAGCTACTTCCTACGGAACCGTAGGTCTATGGTGGATTACTCACGCATCATCAGAGAGGCACCAATGAGGATGATGAACCCCTCCGTGATGGTGTTAGACTGGATCTCGTGGTTCTGGAACTTGCGGTGGATGGAATTTTGTTTCGTCGACTCCCCTAGAGTTTCTGGAATATTTGTGAATTTATAGGGAGAAGAGGCGGTGCAGGGGGGCTCCGTGGGGGCACAACCCCCTAGGTGCGCCTGGGCTCCTGGGCGTGCCTTGGTGTGTTGTGCTTCCCACGGGCCTCCCCTCTAGTACATCTTTGTCCCACTGGGTGTCTTCTGGTCCAGAAAAAATCTCCAAAATGTTTCGCTGCGTTTGGACTCCGTTTGGTACTGATATCCTGTGAAGTAAAAAACAAGCAAAAAACAGCAACTGGCCCTGGGCACTATGTCAATAGGTTAGTCCCAAAAAATGTTATAAAGTTGCTATAAAATGATTGTAAAACATCCAAGAATGATAATATAACAGCATGGAACAATAAAAAATTATAGATACGTTGGAGACGTATCAAGGCTCATTTTTATTAATTTTGGCTTTTCTTCTTTGCATGTTTACTATATGTCCAATAGTCTTACTAGATGGCCTGTTGCGCCATTGACACAAAGCCTAACAGGAGCCAAGAAGAAAAGCAACTTGTGAACATCATATTTTACGAATGATGAGCCAAGAAGTAAAGCAACTTATGAACACCATATTTCATGAATGGTCCACAAAGCAGCAAAAACAAAATGCAACCTAGAAGGTTGTTGAACCATTTGAACGATGTTTGTCGTGAACTCTCTAAAAGTGATTATGTTCGTACTGCATCTGTATTTGCCTTCCATATTTACTAATGACAGACAACGTTGATCACTGCCCCTGTCCTTTTTTGTCCAGCCAGAGCAGCCCCACAAGTGGTGAGACATCGCGCATGGGCACTACGACCGCATCATCCAAAGTCTGGGCAGACAATCCAAAACACGACACCAGAGCAGCCATAATGTTGAATTCCCAAGCAGACAACCCAAAACATACCATCTGGAAAGACGCAGTGTCTAAAGTCTGGGAAGACATGTTAAAAGACGACATCTAGACAGACCACACAGGAAAAGGCCGGGCATACATCACAAAACATGAAATTTGGTCAAGGTTCCATAGTAGGACATGCAAGTCATGTCAAAGAAGTAAAACACATAAAACATCTCATGCATAATCTCATTAATATTATGAAGACTATATCACATTACATGCATCCTGAACCAAGTTAGATGCCTCTAATCGGTTTACATTTTACGTGACTGCTAGGGTTTTGAAACAAACCGTAGCCCCTACGTTCATCATCAAGTATATAAATAAAATTTCTAGTTAACATGTGGGTTCTATGAAAAACAAGACTTAATGAGAAATCTCGAACCCCATACTAAACTTTGCCATATGCGTGACCCCCGTGTAGATCACATCTACAAGCCCTCTAGTTTGCAAAAATAATTCATCTTTCTCAACTATGGTAGAACCCAAAGAACTGAGATAGCACATCGTTGATCTATAACTAGCATACTTATGAGCAGTGTAGAAGGAACACAGATAGCCAAAACTTTGTAACAAATTTCCACTATTCCGTCAAGATCAGAAAAGAAGCAAATTCAAGGGAAGCAATAAGGAAGTTCAAGTAATAGATTGCATCTACTAACAATAGATCTTATCTACTACTTGCATAAATTTTATTAAGTAATAGATCTAATCTACTACAAAAAATCTTTTATGCAATACCCGCACGACATATGTCTTGTAGATCGAAACATGCATCTACTTATAGACCAGTTCATGATGTCACTCCCGGGAAATGTAGTAGAAAACAAAAGAGTCCCGAAGATGAATATCTGCAGCATTTGTAGGGATATGCCACAAAATTACAAACAGAAAAGAACATTGGCTCGTGATGGTATCTCCAGCATTTTTGGTAGGGAGGCAGAAGATGAATATCACACTGTTGTTTCCTTCACCAAAAGTAGGGCCACACTATGAGAGACTGTTGCATGTTGCCGGGCGAGAAAAGATTCAGAAGATCAGGTGCGGACTTGCTACAAGTGTTATTAGACACCCGTACAGAAGAGGGGAGAGTCAGAGTGCTCTGGCTGCCGTGGCAATCGTGGTACATCAGGGACAATTGCGTCAATGGGAATGGTTTTTTTTACCATAAACAGTAGGAGAACCTCCTACTGTGAAATAATTAATAAAATATGAGTGTATATTTACGTAGTTTAGTTACAATCCATCTCCCTTTTGGGGAAGGACAATAGAAAGTGTCTAATGGAGGGAGGAGAGCAGAAGAGGAATGAGATTCTTAGTTTTTCCTTGACCCTATAGGTAAGGAGGGAAAAGTCTGTTTTGAGTCTGTGTAGACAAGAGGACCTAGAAGGAATGATTCCTCGAAAGTGTTTGTTGTTGCACTCTTTCCAAATGCTCCATGCTGCCAATAAGAATGTTTCCATAAAAAATGGTTGGCCCCAGGCTGCTTTGGCGAGGGATATATTTCGGTGTCTGGATCCCCCATGTGGCCACTCAAGACCCAAACTAGTCCAGCATTGGGCACTGAAGTTGCATTCCAAGAATAAATGTTCCAATGTCTCTTCTATTTGTTGCCCACAAAGAATGCAGTCATGGTTCTCTCCAATATTGTAGTGTCGTTGTTTGAGCATATTCCTTGTGTTAAGGCAATCCGAAAGGAGGAGCCACCGAAAGACTTGAATCTTCATTGTTGATTTAGATTGCCATATCCACTTAAAGGCTTGATGAGCTTGTATGTCTCGAAAGTAGAAGTTGTAGTACTTGTGAGTAGAGAATTCCTTGGTTCCCCAAATGTATGCCCATATATCCTTGTGTGAGTGCTCATGTGTGAGAATAACATCAGTGGCTTCGATTTGTATCTGTCTGACTTCTGCATGGGCTTGTGGGGACAGTGGTAGATGAAATGCTTCCCCAAATGACATGATGGCCAAGAAATCTCTAACCGAGATGTCTTCATTACTTGTGTATGAGAACGCTCGTGGGTAGGCTTCGGCTAAGATGTTTTCCCTCCAATCATCTTTCCAAAACAGAACATTTGCATTATTTGTCACTTGTACCTTTGTGATTATTTCTCTATATGTTGGCATGAGCTTTATCACATCTCTCCCCTAGAATGATCCACATGGGTCTGTTGCGTGTGGGATTTGCTCCCTGTAGTAGGTGTTTCGGATAAGTTGCACCCATGGCACGTCCCAGTCATTGTAGAATTTATGTAGGTATTTGAGTAACAAGGCATCACCCTGTATCCTGTGATCAATGATTCCTAGTCCTCCACTTTCTTTTGGTCTACACACCATATCCCAAGAAGCTTTTTTTTGGAAAAGGAGGCTTGCCCCCGGCCTCTGCATCTGAACGATGCATGCAGCCATATTATTAATATTCTCAAAGTAGCACAAAGTCATAGAAATATTACAGCTCGCAAGCGGAGCAAAGAACACATAAAAACTCAATACCACAACTGGTATGAATAAAAGGACAAGATCCCTAGATTCATATCCTGTTATGCGACCGCCATCCAAACCGGTTGAATATAGCCCGTGCTACCATCTCCCACTGGTTGCACCCAGTAACCAAAGGCTCCCTGGAGTCCGTAGGAGTGAGTAAGGAGCACGTACAGATCCATCTCGTAGCTCTGAAGATGACCTGCAAGAATGTTAAAATATGTTGTCTGTTAAAAATCATATCGTTCCTGCAGTTCCATATAGCCCAAATAAGCGCACATATTCCAATCCAAATACGAGACGTAGTACTATGTTCTACTATAGCTAACCACGTCCCAAATAACGATTCAAGGCTAACTGGAGGAATAATGTTAAAGGCTATATGAATCGTTCGCCAAAGTAATTTCGCCAGAGGGCAGTCTATGAAGAGGTGTTGTATTGTTTCATCATGATCACAAAAACAACATCGTGTACTACCTACCCACCGTCGCTTTAGTAAATTATCTTTGGTGAGGATCACTTGCTTGTGGACAAACCACATAAAGATTTTAATACGCAAGGGAACCTTAACCTTCTAAATATGTATCGATCTCGGGATTGGGACATAATTAATTAGATCCATATACATAGATTTTACCGTAAACACTCCATTTCTAGCAAACTTCCAGTGCAACATATCAGGTTGGTCGGATAATTGAACCTCCATTAGTCTCCGTACCAAGTGCATCCAAGAGTTCCAACGCTCCCCAACTAAAGATCGCCTAAACTGAATATTCAAGGGTAACGATTTTAATATTGTGCCCACGCAATCCTCCTTATGTTGTACAATATTATATAAGGTGGGGTATTGCATGGCTAGTGGAGTCTCCCCTAACCACGTATCCTCCCAAAATCTTGTTGTCATTCCATTGGCAATTAAGAATTTGACCCTACGAAAGAACAAATCTTTCGTTCTCATAAGCCCCTTCTAGAATGGCGAATCATTCGGTCTCGTGGTAACCTGGGCAAGAGTTTTCGATTGCAAATATTTGTTGCGTAATATTTGTGCCCACATACCATCATTCTCTACTGATAGCCTATACATCCATTTACTCATGAGGCATTTATTCTTAATTTCCAGGTTTTCAATGCCGAGACCCCCTGGTCCTTAGGTCGGCAGATGATATCCCATTGTGCCAGGCGATACTTCTTCTTGGCCTCATCTCACTGCCATGAAAATCGAGATCGAAAAAAAATCTAGTCTCTTCCGTACCCCCTTCGGTACTTCGAAGTAAGATAACAGAAATATCAGCATACTAGTAAGTACTGAATTAATGAGCACTGACCGACCTCCATACGACATTAGCTTGTCCTTCCAGCAGCTAAGCTTTTTTCAATTCGATCTTCGATGCATTTCCATTCTTTATTAGAAAGTTTGCGATGATGAATCGGTATGCCCAAATAACTGAAGGGCAAATAACCTAATTCACAACCGAACAATTTTCTATATGCATCTTGCTCCTCTTTGGCCCTACCAAAGCAGAACAATTCGCTCTTGTGAAAATTGATTTTTAGTCCTGATAATTGTTCAAAGAGGCATAACACCAGCTTCATATTCCGAGCTTTTGCAAGGTCATGTTCCATGAAAAGAATAGTGTTGTCGGCATACTGTAAGATGGAAACTCCCCCATCGACTAGATGAGGGACAATTCCATCAACTTGGCCGTTCTCCTTGGCCCTGCCTGTAAGAACGGTCAACATATCCACCACTATATTAAATAAAAGAGGAGATATCGAATCCCCTTGTCTCAAGCCCTTGTGAGTCTGAAAATAGTGACCGATATCATCATTAACCTTATTACCTTTTTGGACTAGAGAACCCACTTGGTTCCGCCTTGCCTCATTAAAACCCTTCATGCGCATTGCTTACTGAAGGAAAGGCAACTTAACTTTATCATATGCCTTCTCAAAATCCACTTTGAAGATAACCCCATTTAGTTTCTTCGAATGAATTTCATGGAGAGTTTCATGTAGGACAACAACCTCTTCTAGGATATGTCTCCCCGGCATGAAAGTCGTCTGACTCGGTTGCACCACCGAATGGGCGATCCGTGTCAGTCTATTAGTACCCACTTTCATGAATATTTTGAAACTCAAGTTCATAAGACAAATTGTCCTGAACTGCTCGATACGAACCGCTTCTTCTTTGTTTGGCAACAGCGTAATCATACCAAAGTAAAGATGAAAGACTTCGAGGTGACAATTAAAAAAATCATGAAACATAGGCATAAGATCATCCTTAATAATATGCCAACAGTTCCTATAGAATTCCGCAGGGAACCCATCTGGTCCCGGTGCTTTATTTGGTTTCATTTGTGATATATCATCGAGAACCTCTTTCTCAGTAAACGGTTCAGAGAGAATCTCATTCTCCTCTGGCCGAAGCTGAGGGATATCTGCAATAACAGACTCATTTAGGGAAACCGTACTCTCTGTCAGAGGCCCGAATAGTTGTTTATAATAATTGGAAATATACGATTTGAGATTCTCATGACCCACCACGGTCCCTTTGTCTTGTTCAAGATGGATTATTTTCTTCTTCCTATGTTTACCGTTCGCAATCATGTCACTACAGGAATCTGCTTATTTGTCATCTGCCATGGCAGACGGCAAAGGCAACAAAAGCGGATGGCAAAGCCCTTTGCCGCCTACCACCAATGGCAAACCTGCCCGGCAAAGAGAGTGACGGTACTAGGTGATTTGTCGTCTGCTACCCCAAAGCGGACGGCAAAGGCACTTTGCTATCGGTGGCGGATGACAAAGAACATGGACGGCAAAAATTGTGCATTAACCACGTTAGGTGGCTAATGGCAGCCTTTGCCATCCGCCAGCTGATGGCAAAATGTGACCTGACACGTCACCCCACGTGCCTGGTGTGACGTGTGCCATCCAGCCGCGTCACCCGGTCAAACAGCCGCGTCGCCCGGTCAAACTACAGCGTCTGCCACCCCCGACGACCCGTCCCGTCGACGACCACCTCGCCTTCCGGCCCCCGCCGCCCTATCCCGTCGTTGTGTCGCGTCTCGAGGCATCGGCATTTATGAGCAGTAATGCCGGCGTCGCCTCGGCCGCCGTCCCCCCACACCCGACCTCACACCCCGACCGCTGCCGCTGATGAGAACCAGCGCCGGCTGAGGGAGTCATGGATTAGGGGGTCCTCGGGTGTCCGGGCTGTCTGATATGGGTCAGACTGATGGGCCATGAAGATACAAGGTAGAAGACCCCCCCCCCCCCCCCCGTGTCCGGATAGGACTCTCCTATGCGTGGATGGCAAGATTGGTGTCCGGATATGTAATTTCCTTCCTCTGTGAATCGACTCTGTACAACCCTAGGCCCCTCCGGTGTATATATAAACCGGAGGGTTTTGTCTGTAGAGGCCATCAGAATTCACATAGGCTAGACAACTAGGGTTTAGCCATTATGATCTCGAGGTAGATCAACTCTTGTAACCTCTATACTCATCAAAGTCAATCAAGCAGGAAGTAGGGTTGTACCTCCATTAAGAGGGCCCGAACCATGGTAAAAATCGTGTCCCCTCTGTCTCCTACTACCTTCGATCCTCAGACGCATAGTTCGGGACCCCCTACCCGAGATCGGCTGGTTTTGACACCAACATTGTTGCTTTCATTGAGAGTTCCACAGTGTCGTCGGCAAAAGGTTTGATGGCTCGTTCGATCATCGACGACGATGCTATGTCCGGGGAAACCTTTCTCCCTGGTCAACTTTTTGTGTTTGGCGGCTTCGCTCTGCGTGCCAATTCAACTGGGCACCTTGAACAGATCGACAGCTATGCCCCTGGTCATCAAATCAGATTCGGAAGCCTGAACTATGTCGCTGATATCCAAGGAGACTTGACCTTCGAAGGGTTCACGGCCTCGACCGCCGTTCCTCATCTGCAAGAAGGAAACCCGTCGGATCCACCATCAGGCTCTGCTCAAGGATCGACTATCGTCTCTGCCCTGGCCCTAGATCCAGGGCGGACCACCTTGTCCGAAGACGGTGGTATGAACCCCATCGGACACTCTCCTACTACAGAGCCCCCTGCCGGGGACCCAGAGGCGACCATATTACCGGCAAACCTGGAGTCAAACATGGTTCTCCTTGTCATCAGGAAGCCGAACTCACCTTTGGATGGAAACACCGAACTCTTGAGGCCGGCGTCCATTGAGCATGGTCGGGCGGCAATTTCCGGATACAGCTCCGCAGATCCTCAGTCACTAGTCCAGCTATCGCTTCTAAACGAGGCTTTGAACTTAATGTGATCTCTCGCTATCATGGAAGCGTCGCTTCCAAACAATGCCAAGCCCGAACTAGGGGCTGAGAGTGGGGAATTTTACGTCCCACCCACCACCCACTTAATAGACACTGTCGAGGACCTAACTGACATGCTCGACTACGCCTACAAAGACATCGATGGTATGGATGACAATGCCGGAGCCGAACCAGGCCAAAACCCGCCTATCACTCGGCGTTGGACGGCCACTTCTACATACGACGTATACATTGTGGACATGCCCAAAGAGGACGGCGATGGCACTCAGGATCTGATCGAGGACAAGCCCATCGAGGTACCCCCAAATCACCAACGTCAGCGGCACCGCTCATGATCGCGACGGGAAAAAGAAAGTAATACCGGCACCAGAGATAATAACACTCCAGGGAATGCCAAAGACTCAAACCACCCTGTCGAGCCTGCCGTTGAGCAGGATGAGTGGGAAGATGGACAAGTCAATCCAGATGAACTTGTCGAGCACGAGGATTCGGAGGATAGTAACTATCTACCGGCCTCCGAGGAGGATGTCAGCCTCGGCGACAAAGATTTCATCGTACCAGAGGAACCCCTCGAGCAAGAACGCTTCAAGCGACAGCTCATCGCCAGGGCAAGGAGCCTCAAAAAGAAACAACAACAGCTTCAAGCCGAACAAGATACACTCAACGACAGATGGACTAAAGTCCTCGCTGCCGAAGAATACAGCCTCGAGTGCCCAACAAAGAGCTACCCGAAGTGCATGCTACTACCATAATTTGACGACGAGGCCCTTGAGCCAATACTGCCAAGATATAATCCTGCTGACGTAACCAACCAACCACCACGTGGACGGGACAGAGCAGCTACTTACGCCGAACACCAGCCCGCGCCACCTCGCCGTAGAGGCAAAGAGGTAGCGGCTCTGAGCTACACCTATGACTTACGTTAGGACCTGGACAATACAGTCGGTCGGACCAGATCAATCTACGGATCAAGGGGACATGCTCCAACAAGAGACAACGACCATCAAGCTTGGCGTGATAAGCATAACCAAACTCGGGCCGAACACCGAACACGGATGTCATCCAAACTCCGTCGTGACATCGCCCGTTATAGAGGTGCCGCACACCCCCTGTGCTTTACCAACGAGGTAATGCAACACCAGTTTCAAGAAGGGTTTAAACCTGTAAACATTGAAGCATACGATGGAATGACACATCCCGTTGTATGGCTTGAAGATTTTCTCATCCATATTCACATGGCTCGCGGTGACGATCTCCATGCAATTAAATACCTCCCGCTAAAACTCAGGGGACCTGCATGACATTGGTTAAATAGCCTCCCAGAGAACTCCATTGGCAGCTGGGAAGATTTGGAGGATGCCTTTCGAGACAACTTCCAAGGTACCTATGTCCGGCCACCGGACGCTGATGACCTTAGTCACATAGTCCGGCAACCCGGAGAGTCAGCCCGCAAACTCTGGACTCGGTTCTTAATTAAAAAGAACCAAACTGCCGACTGTCCGGACGCCGAAGCCCTAGCAACCTTTAAACATAGCATCTGTGAAGAATGGATCGCCCGACACCTTTGTCAGGAAAAGCCGAATTCTATGGCATCTCTTACCGCACTCATGACCCGCTTCTGCGCGGGAGAAGATAGCTGGATAGCTCGTAGAAGCAACAGTACCAGTGACCCTGGCACCTCCGAAGCCAGGGATGGCAACGGAAGGCCATGATGAAACAAACATAAGCGTCGGAACAACAATGAAGAAACTGAAGATACAGTGGTCAACGCCGGATTCAGTGGCTCTAAACCCGGTCAGCGGAAGAAACCATTCAAAGGAAATAGGGACGGTCCATCTAATTTGGAAAAAAATACTCGACCGGCCTTGCCAGATTCATGGCACCCCCAACAAGCCTGCAAATCATTCCAACAGAAACTGTTGGGTCTTTAAACAGGTCGGTAAGTTAAATACCGAACATAAGGGGAAAGGGCCGCCAAGCGAGGTCGATGATGAGTCCCGCCCACCGAACACAGGGGGACAGAAGAAATTTCCCCCTGAGGTGAAAACAATGAATATGGTATATGTCACGCATATCCCCAACAGGGAGCGCAAGCGCGCACTGAGGGACATCTATGCCATAGAGCCTGTCGCCCCAAAATTCAACCCATGGCCGGCTTGCCCGATCACCTTCGATCGCAGGGACCACTCGACCGGTATTCGTCCTGGAGGTTTGGCGGCCCTGGTACTCGACCCAATTATTCATGGATACCATCTCACTCGTGTCCTTATGGACGGCGGCAACAGTCTTAACTTGATTTATCAGGACACTGCCCGTAAAATGGGTATCGGCCCGTCAAGAATCAAGCCTAGTAACACTACTTTTAAAGGAGTGATACCCAGCGTGGACGCCCGCTGTACAGGTTCATTAACATTGGAAGTAGTCTTTGGTTCACTGGATAACTTCCAAAGCGAAGACTTGATCTTCGACATTGTCCGCTTTCGCAGCGGTTATCACGCACTGCTCTGACGAACTGCCTTCGCCCGTTTCAACGCAGTCCCGCACTATGCGTACTTAAAGCTCAAAATGCCCAACCAGCGTGGCGTTATCACCGTCAATGGAAACATGGAGCGCTCCCTCCATGCTGAGGAGCACACCGCGGCCCTCGCAGCCGAGGTGCAGAGCGGCCTCATCAAGCCGAACACTTCATCGGTCATCAAGACCCCGGACAACGCTAAACAAGTTCGGCCTACTCTACAAAATGACAGCTCGGTAGATCCAGAGCTAGACTAGCAGTTTCGCCTCCGCCGATCGCCCCACACAACCGCGGCATATGTACTGCGTGTGCATAATTACACACTCAAAATACCCTGGGCAACGCCGGAGGCACACTGCGGACAAGGTCTGTAGTGCGGCTTGACCCAATTTTTACCTTAACTTTTTCAATCTTTTTTCCCTCGTACTATAGGTTCATTAAAACCTAGCTACCCTACGGTCCTGCAAGGGCTCTTTCTGGACCCCTTTTCGTATAAACGACCGTCGACGGCTCCTCTCAAAGGATTTTTTCACCAAGGAGAAACGGCGCAGACGTGCGACAGGGCATCAATGGGATCTTCAAAGACTACCTTTTCTTTTAGGCCCCGTATATAGCTTCCCCTTGTGTACAAATTCTTGGCATGTAAAATAGCCTTGATGTTTATGGCATTATCTGTAGTAGCACGTCTTAAACGTATTAATCAGAGTATAAAGGAAATAGTTCATCGCCCCTGTTCAGTATTGGTTTATTTTAACATTTGTATTCCCTCCTCGCTTCAGATTGCCAGACATACTTTGGCCCGGCCTAAATGCCCGGGGCTCTATTCGGCCACGTATATTTTCAAAAGTCCGAACACTTCTAGGGTATACTTCAGCGTCCTAAATATTGCATTATATGCATCAGCTCCGAATCATGTCTTTGGTCAATAGTTGGGTTTCCCGACTCCTGTGATTACCAACGTTCTGCTCGTTCGGCTAAGGTAGTAAACGGAGAACTACGGCGATTGTGTTTCTGGTTCGTCCGGTCAAACATCTCAGTAGAGAAAGCCGAAAGCTGACTATCATGATATGGCGAGAGCTGGTTGGTGATTCGGTGACTTGCTACAAATCTTTTGCGATTTACTCCATATTTTACGAAGGGCTGGCCTTTGCTCAGTCATGCGCCTAAGGCATCCTAGTTTGGATGACCGCATATGCACCAGGGGTTAGTACTTAGCCCCACCATGAAACTCCTATGGCTAAGTGAAAGTAATAAAGCCGCATAGTCTGATTGCCTGGTTCGCTGCGCAGACACCTTCTTTACGGACCAAGACGTTGGGTCAAGTGCGATCGCGCGCTATACCGAACACCCCCGTAGCATCGACGTGGGGGCTGAAGCCGACGACTGGCAAACTTTCAGAATTGACACGGCCGCATAGGAGGAAAATAATTTCAGATAAAGGCATAAATATATTACAAGCCTGGGTTCATAAAACAAAGTTTGGACAGCCCCGGTACATTCACTCAAACATAATATCCTTTGAGCATTGGCACTCTACTATTCTTTGAGCATCTTCAAAGTACCTCTCCGGCTTGCGATGGTCCTTGCCTTCAGGCGGGCCTGCGGTTGCCACATCGGCAGCCTTCATCTTCACCCAGTCCATCTTGACACGGGGAAAGGCCATCTGCGCACCCTCTATGCACGCCGAGCGCTTCATAGCTTCAACTCGGGGCAGCGCATCGACGAGGCGCCTCAGCAAGCTGAAGTAGCTGCTCGGAATAGGTTTGGCTAGCCAATGCCAGACTATGATGTCCTTCATGGCCAGGCCAGACATCTTATGTAGCTCCGACAGTTGCAACATCTGGTTGTTTGATAGCGCCGGACGCTCCGGTGCCAGGAACTGTGACTAGAACAGCTTCTCTATGGTGTTCCCCTCCTGGGCTCGGAAAAACTGTGCAACGTCGGTAGCACTCCTTGGAAGATCCGCAAAGGCGTCTGGAGAACTCCAGAGTTGAGTGAGAAAGGCATATCTTTGACCCCCAAATATACTCTGCAAAAGAAAGGGCTTACCAGCCGCTATCTGTTCGGCCTGCCGGATCTCTTCACGAGCACTCCGGGACTCAGTCCGTGCCTCCTTGGCCTCATGGAGGGCTTTGGCGAGTTCAGCCGCTTGGGCCGTAGTCTTCTCCTCCAAAGCCTTGGATTTGCCGATGGTTGAGGGAGTCCTGGATTATGGGGTCCCCGGACATCCGGGCTATGTGACATGGGCCGGACTGATGGGCCATGAAGATACGAGATAGAAGGCCTTCCCCCATGTCCGGATGGGACTCTCCTTTGTGTGGATGGCAAGCTGGGCGTCTGGATGTATGATTTCCTTTCTCTGTAAACTGACAATGTACAACCCTAGGCCCCTCCGGTGTCTATATAAACCGGAGGGTTTAGTCCGTAGAGGCTATCAGAGTTCACATAGGCTAGACATCTAGGGTTTAGCCATTACGATCTCATGGTAGATCGACTCTTGTAACCCCTATACTTATCAAAGTCAATCAAGTAGGAAGTAGGGTAACCTCCATTAAGAGGGCCCGAGCCTGGGTAAACATCGTGTCCCTTGTCTCCTGTTACCTTCGATCCTCAGACGCATAGTTCGGGACCCCCTGCCCGAGACTTGCTGGTTTTGACACCGACATTGGTGCTTTCATTGAGAGTTCCACTGTGTCGTCAACAGAAGGTTCGATGGCCCATTTAAACATCGGCAACGACGCCATTTCCGGGGAAACCTTCCTCCTCGGTCAACTTTTTGTGTTCGGCGGCTTCTCGGCGCATGCCAACTCAACTGGCCACCTCGAACAGATCGACAGCTACGCCCCTGGTCATCAGATCAGTCCTGGGAATCTGAATTATCTCGCGGACATCCGAGGAAACTTGATCTTCGAAAGGTCCGTGGCCCCGACCACCGCTCTGGCCTTAGATCCGGAGCAGACTACTAGGTTCGAAGATGGGAGTTTTGTGCCCAGCAGACTCTATGCAATTATGGAGCTTGTTACCGGAGATCCAGAGGGAACTGCGTCATCGGCAAGCCCGGAGCCGAACCGGGATCCCCTGTCATTGGAAAGCCTGACTCGCCCCCGGATACTAGCTCCGAACTCTCGAGGTCCTTGTCATGAGAGCATGGCCAGGAGGCTCTTGCCTTGCCTAGCTCCACGACTCTCACTTCCCCGTCCAAACCTAGCTCTTAAACGAGGCTCTGGACCTAATGCGATCCCTCGCCATTACGGAAGAATCACCTCCGAACTACGCCTGGCGACTAGGGGCTGAGAGCGGGGAATTTTATGTCCCACCCACCACCCACTATGTAGCAACTGTCGAAGACTTAACCGACGTGCTTGACTACGCCTCCGGAGACATCGACGATGCCGGAGACAAACAAGGCCAGGACCTGCCGCTTACCGGATGTTGGATGGCCACCTCCACATATGACGTGTATATGGTGGACACACCCAAAGAGGATGACATGTATATGGTGGACACACCCAAAGAGGACAAGCCTGCTGAAGCACCACCAAAGCGTCGACGTCAGCAGCACTGCTCAAAATTGCGTCGCGATAAAGACAGCAATACCGGCATCGAAGACAATAACACTCCGGAGAACGCCGAAGACCCCACCGAACACACATCCGAACAGGAAGATTAGGAGGAAGGGCAAGTCAATCCCGATGACCCGGTCGGCAATGAGGATTCAGAGGATAGTAATTATCTACCACTCTCTGAGGATGATGTGAGCCTCGACAACGAAGATTTCATCGTGCCAGAGGAACCCCTCGAGCAAGAGTGCTTCAAGCGCCAGCTAATCGCAACAGCGAGAAGCCTAAAAAAGAAGCAGCAGCAGCTTCAAGCCGAATAGGATACACTCAACGACAAATGTACTAAAGTCCTGGCAACCGAAGAGTACGGCCTCGAACGCCCAACAAAGAGCTACCCGAAGCGCAAGCTACTACCACAATTTGACAACGAGGCCCTTGAGCCAATACCGCTAACGTATAAAGCTCCTGACGAGCCTGACCGACCACCACGTGGGCAGGACAGAGCGGCTACTCACGCCGAACACCAGCCCGCACCACCCCGCCGTAGAGGCAAGGAGGTAGCAGCTCCGGGATACACCTACGACCTACGCAAGGACCTGGACAATAGAGCCGGTCAGACCAGATCAATCTATGGGTCAACGGGGCATGCTCCAACGCTAGAGGACGGCCACCAGGCCCGGCGCGACCAGCATACCCTCACTCGGGCTGAAAACCGAACACCGATGTTGTCCGAACTCTGTCGGGACGTCGCCCGATATAGAGGCGCCACACACCCCTTGTGCTTCACCGATGACGTAACGGAGCACCAGTTCCCAGAAGAGTTTAAACCCGTTAACATCGAATCATATGATGGAACGACAGATCCCGCAATATGGATCGAAGATTTTCTTCTCCATATACACATGGCTCGCGGTGACGATCTCCATGCCATAAAATTCCTCCCGCTAAAACTAAAGGGACCAGCTCGGCACTGGCTAAACAGCCTCCCTGAAAACTCCATTGACAGCTGGGAAGATTTGGAGGACGCCTTTCGAGACAACTTCCAAGGTGCCTATGTCCGGCCTCCGGACGCTGATGACCTACTAAGTCATATAGTCCAGCAACCCGCAGAGTCATCCCGCAAACTCTGGACTAGGTTCTTAATTAAAAAGAACCAAATTGTCGACTGTCCGGACGCTGAAGCCCTTGCGGCCTTTAAACATAGCGTCCGCGACGAATGGCTGGCCAGACACCTCGGCCAAGAAAAGCCGAAGTCCATGGCAGCCCTTACTGCAGTCATGACCCGCTTTTGCGTGGGGGAGGATAGCTGGTTAGCTCGTAGAAGCAACAATACAAGCGACCCTGGCACCTCTGAAGCTAGAGATGGCAACGGTAGGCCACGACGCAACAAACATAAGCGTCGAAACAACAATGACGATACCAAAGACACGACGGTCATCGCCGGATTCAACGGCTCCAAATCTGGACAGCGGAAGAAGCCACTCAAAGGAAACAAAGATGGTCCATCCAGTTTGGACAAAATACTTGATCGGCCTTGCCAGATGCATGGCACCCCTGAAAAGCCTGCCAACCATTCCAATAGAAATTGTTGGGTTTTTAAACAGGACGATAAGTTAAAAACCGAGCACAAGGGGAAAGGGCCGCCAAGTGAGGACGACGAAGAGCCTCGCCCACCGAATACAGGGGGACAGAAGAAATTTCCCTTCGAGGTAAAAATGGTGAATATGATATATGTTACACATATACCCAAGAGGGAGTGCAAGCGTGCGCTAAGGGACATCTACGCCGTAGAGCCAGTCGCCCCAAAATTCAACCCATGGTTAGCCTGTCCGATCACTTTTGATCACAGAGACCACCCAACCAGTATCCATCGTGGAGGTTCGGCAGCATTGGTCCTTGACCCAATTATCGATGGAGCTCTAATGAGTCCTTATGGATAGTGGTAGCAGTCTTAACCTGCTTTATCAGGACACCGTCCGCAAAAGGGGTATCGACCCAAGCCTACTAATACTACCTTTAAAGGAGTAATACCCGGTGTAGAGGCCCGCTGCACGGGCTCAATAACATTGGAAGTGGTCTCCGGTTCGCTGGACAACTTCCAATGTGAATACTTGATCTTTGACATCATTCCCTTCCGCAGTGGTTATCATGCACTGCTCGGACGAACCGCCTTCGTCTGCTTCAATGCGGTCCCGCATTATACTTACTTAAAGCTCAAAATGCCCGGACCCCGTGGTGTTATTATAGTTAATGGAAACATGGAGCGCTCCCTCCGTACCGAGGAGTACACCGCAACCCTCGCAGCCGAAATCGAAAGCGGCCATATCAAGCCGCACACCTCATCGGCCATTAAGACCCTGGACAATGTTAAACGAGTCCGGTCCATTCTGCACAAGGACAGCTCGGCAACTCCCGAGCTTGACTAGAACTTTCTCCTCTGTCGATTGTCACACACATCCGCGGCATTTGTACCGCGTGTGCATAATTACGCACTCAAAATACCTTGGGCATCAATGGAGGCACAATACAGATAGGTCTATAGTACGGTTCGACCCTATACGACCTTCACCCTTTTTTCTTTGGTCATTTTTTCTCTTTGTTTATTCTTCAATACCACAGGTGCATTAAAACCTAGCTACGCCACTGACGTACAAGGACTCTTTTCGAGCCTAGTTTCATACAGACAACCATGGGCCGTTCCTCTCAAGGAATCTCACTCAAGGGCGAAAGCGACGCAGACGTGCTGCAGGGGGTGTAAAGGATCTTCAAAGACCACCTTTTTAGGACATGTATACAGCTTTGCCTTGTTTACAAACTCTCGGCATGTAAAATAGCCTTGATGCTTCTGGCGTCCTCTGTAAAAACACGTTTTGGCGTATCAATCAGACTATAATGGAAACAGTTTTCGCCCAACCTTGTTCGGTATTGGCTTATTTCCCAATATGTATTTCCTATTTGCGTCAGATTGGCATATACACCTCGGCACGATTTAAATCGCCAAGGGCTCTATTCGGCCACATATGTTTTTTCAAAAATAAGTCCGAACACTTTTACAGTGTACTTCAGTGTCCCGAATATAGCATTATATGCATCGGCTCTGAATCATGTCTTTGGTCAATAGTTGGGTTGCTCGGCTCCTGTGGTTACCACCTTACGTTCCGCTTGTTCGGCTAAGGTAGTAAAGGGAGAACTACTGTGATTGTGTTTTTGGTTCGTCCGGTCAGACACCTCAGTAGATAAAGCCGAAAACTCACCGTCATGGTACGGCGAGAGTTGGTCAGCTATTCGGTGACTTAATATAAATCTCTTGCGATTTTTTCTGTATTATACGAAGGACTGGCATCGGTTCGGTAACGTGCCTAAGGTATCCTATTTTGGACAGCCGCATGCGCACCAGGGGCTAGTTCTTAGCCCCACCATCAAACTCATATGGCTAAGTGAAAGTGCTAGTCGCATAGTCTGATTGCCTGGTTCGCTACGTAAGTCACCTCCTTACAGACCAAGACGTTGGGTCAAGAGTGATTACACGTTATTCCGAATGGCCCCGTAGTATGTACGTGGGGGCTGAAGCCGACGACTGGCAAACTTTCAAAAATAAAAATGGCCGCACGGGAGGAAAAAATTTCACATAAAAGAACAAGTAAATACAAAGGCCATGGTTTCATAACATAAAGTCCGGGTAAGCCGGATACATTCATTCAAACATGATGTCTTTCGAGCATTGGCCCTCTATCAAACGGGCACCCTCTAGGACGTCTTCGAAATAGCGCTCCGGCTTGCGGTGGTCCTTGCCTCCGGGCGGACCCTCAACTGCCACGACGGCGGCGTTCATTTTCGCCCAGTGCATCTTGACAAGGGCGAAGGCTATCCGCGCACCTTCTATGCACGCCAACCGCTTGACTGCGTCAATTCGGGACAGCGCGTCGACGAGTCACTACACCAGCCGAAATAGCTGTGGGAATGGGTTCGGTTGGCCATAGCCGGACTATGACATCCCTCATGGCCAATTCAGACATCCTATGAAGCTCGGCCCACTGCGTCATCTGGTCGTTCAACAGCGTTGGGCGCTCTTGCGCCGCGAACTGTGACCAGAACAGCTTCTCCGTCGTGTGCCCCTCCTGGGCCCGGAAGAACTACGCGGTGTCGGCGGCACTCTTCGGAAGATCCGCAAAGGCGTCTGGAGAACTCCATGGTCGAGTGAGCAAGGCATATCTTTGACCACCAAATTTAGTCTGCAAAAGAAAGGGCTTACCAGCCGCTATCTGTTCGGCTTGCCGGATCTCCTCGCGAGCTGCTCGGGATTTGGTGCGCGCCTCCTTCGCCTCCTAAAGGGCCTTGGCGAGATCGTCCGTCTGGGATTTATTCTACTCCTCTAGGGACTCACACTTGCTGGCGGCGTCCTTGAGCTCTTGCTCTACTTCGTTCACCCCCTCCTCGTATCGGTGGCGGGCAACCTGCTCGGCCTTTAAATCTGCGACCGCTTTGTAAGCGGCTGCTTGGCTCACCCGTGCCTGCTCCTTGGCTCAGGCGAGGTCGCCCTTGAGTGTCTCGACCTCGGCCGCACTACCTGCAACAATGAACTGGGCAACACAGGAGCTTAGACTCCACATGGGCATATTCCCTCTGGTGTATGAACAATTTTTGAAAACATACCTTGTGCCTCGTCGGACCGCTTGTTAATGCAGTTGATCTCATCATCAGCCAGCTTCAGCCTCCGATTGAGTTCGGAAAATTCAGCAGCTAGGGCGGTTGCTGCCAACAATGAAGCCTATTTATCAAAATAGACAAGTATGTCATCTCCGGCGAATATTCGATCCTCTGTTCAGCCCTTTTTCAAGAACCAAACAGAGTCTCAGGGGCTACTATCTATACACAGGCATATTTTTTGCACATGAAAGTGCGGCTAAGAATATTATATCGCATAACTCAAAGCTTGTTAACAGGCTGGTGAAGGCTTTGTTCAGCCCGCTTTTGGTGGACTGAACCCTTTCAATCACCGTACCCATCAGGGTACGGTGCTCCCCCATGACGGAAGCATTGTCAAGTGCTTCCCTCAAAGTGTCCGGCGCTTCTGGATTGATGGAGGTCGTCGGTGGAGTCGGCACTCCCCCTGCTTTAAAGGGGATGCTCGCTCGATCCCGGAGCCGTGTGGGTCTCCGGAGTGGTGTTCGGCTGGGGACCGGACTGTCCGGACCCACGTCGTCAGTTTCCATGGGGGTTGTGCCCCCCATGTTCTCGGCAGCCGAGGTATTACCCTCTGGCGCTGTTTCAGCGGCCTTCCGCACCTCTCCCTGGCCCGGAGAGGTCCTTTGGGATAACACCTCGGTGTCATCCGCGGCATGTGGCGGAGAGGGTCGCGGAGGTGTTTTGCTCTCCATCATCTACGGCGCCAAGGAATTCCCCGAGGACGATGATTGTTCGGGGAGATCACGGGCTGGACTGAAATGCATAAACGGTATGTTATCCTACAATTTGTAAAAAGCCAGATATATGTATAGTATCTTTGGATACTTACGATTCGGCTAGGGGCTTGGCCCTGGGGAGATGCTTGGGGATGGCTTCGGCGTCCGAATCCGAGCCATCCAAGAGGGATATCTTCCCCCTCTTGGACGCCTCCGCCTTCGGATCAGCAGAGGCCGCCCTCTTCTTCTTCCTCCCCTTAGGGGGAGAACTGCTTTCTTCCTCCTCCTCCTCATCTTCATCTCCCTCATGGGAGGAGTGAGCCTCGGTCTCTTCGGACATAGCGTCTGAAGTACCTTTACGGCGGAGGCCACTTTTGGCCTCCTTGACCTTCTTCTTGGCCTTCTTCTCCGACACGTAGTTCGGCGCCGGGACCAGCGTCCTTGTTAGCAGAGGATCAGCTGGATTCTCGAGTAGCAGGGCTGGACACTTGATCCATTACGCTCTCTTTGTCTAGCCCTGATTAAAGGATGAAAATTTCAGCATACCCCATTGAATTGCAAACTAAGTTATGTTCAGAAATTGAATACTCACCTTGGTGGCTAGATGGTTGCAGTCGAGGCCGATGTCATCAGTCGTCTCCGGCCACGACTTCTGGGCCTTGAAAAGGAGCTTCCAGATCTCTCCATGTGTGTGCAGACCTTGGTAGCTAGATTGTGCCGAAGAATCGATGCAGGGTCCGCGGACCTTCCGGATTAAACTCCCACATGTGGAGAGGCCGGCTCTGGCAGGGAAGGATCCGGCGGAACAACATCACCTGGATCACGTTAGTGAGGCTGGTGTTCTTCTCAATAATATTCTTGATGCGCTTCTGCAACATCATCACTTCGTCGGTTGATCCCCAGTCCAGACCCTTGTTGGTCCACAACTCGAGCCGCATTGGGGTCTGGACCTAAACTCAGGAGTAGCCGTCCAGTTGGCGCCGTGAGGTTCGGTGATGTAGAACCACTCCTGCTGCCATATCTTGACCGTCTCCACAAAAACCCCTTTGGGCCAAGTGACGTTGGGGTGCTTGCTTACCATGGCGCCGCCGCAGTCCGTGTGCTGCCCGTCGACCACCTTCGGCTTCATGTTGAATACTTTGAGCCATAGGCCAAAGTGCGGGGGGATGCGGAGGAGCGCCTCGCACACGACGATGAACGCCAAGATGTGGAGAAAGGAATTTGGGGCTAGATCATGGAAATCTGGCCTGTAATAGAACATGAGACCGCGGACGAAGGGATGGAGGGGAAACCCTAGACCGCGGAGGAAGTGGGGGATAAAAACCACCCTTTCGCCAGGCTCTGGGGTGGGGATGACCTACTTCTTGGCAGGAATCCTGTGCGCGATGTCCGCACTTAGGTACCCCACCTCTCGGAGCCCCTTGACGTCCTTCTCCATCACGGAGGAGGCCACCCACTTGCCTTGAGAGCCGGATCTGGCCATGGCCGAGGAAGTTGGTGGCGGTGGGAAAGATTGGAACTTGGGTGGAGCTCGAGGAAGGGGAGGCAGAGGAAAGCAGAAGGCGTGGGATGGGATAGTGGATCTTTATCCTCTTATATAGGCTGTGAATATCAAGTGCCCCCCTCAAGACTTAAAGCTCGCCTACTCCCCAGGGGTCGTGCGAATGGCACGGTTGGATTACCCAAACCCGTATTGATGAGAATGCCGCAATAAGGGGACACGATCTCTGCTTTGACAAGACGTGTCAATGGAGGCCGTGCCTCGAAATGCAAAGCGGGAGGACAAAAAACGGTTCGAAACAATAATAAGGACAGACGTAATGTCTCGCCAAAAAAGCTGTCAGTGGACATGACTTATTTTCTTTAAGTATTATGCCTTTATGGTTGAGGGTTGTAACTGCTATACAGAGCCGGATATAGTTCTCTTGTTCAACTGCTTTGAAGTATTCGGAGGAGGAACCCACCTTGCAATGCCGAAGACAATCTGCGCGCCGGACACATCGTCATCGAAGCCTGGTTCAGGGGCTACTGAGGGAGTCCTGGATTATGGGGTCCCCGGGCATCTGGGCTATGTGACATGGGCCGGACTGATGGGCCATGAAGGTACGAGATAGAAGGCCTTCCCCCGTGTCCGGATGGGACTCTCCTTTGCGGGGATGGCAAGCTGGGCATTTGGATGTATGATTTCCTTTCTCTATAAACCGACTCTATACAACCCCAGGCCCCTCCGGTGTCTATATAAACCAGAGGGTTTGGTCCATAAAGGCTATCAGAATTCACATAGGCTAGACATCTAGGGTTTAGCCATTACGATCTCGAGGTAGATCGACTCTTGTAACCCCTATACTTATCAAAGTCAATCAAGCAAGAAGTAGGGTATTACCTCCATTAAGAGGGCCCGAACCTGGGTAAACATCGTGTCCCTTGTCTCCTGTTACCTTCGATCCTCAGACGCACAGTTCAGGACCCCCTACCCGAGATCGGCTGGTTTTGACACCGACAATGGCGTCCTTCGGCTCTTGCTCCACTTAGACCACCCTCTCTTCGTCCTGGCGGTGGGCGACCTGTTCGGTCTTTAATTCCACAGCCACTTTGTCAGCGGGCGCTGTGCTCGCCTTCGCCTCCTCCTTGGCTTGGGCAAGGGCGCTCTTGAGGGTCTCGACCTGGGCTGCGCTACATGAGTTACACTCTGAATTTGCATATCACTTCAGATGTATGATCAAACTCTTTTAACGTACACGTATACCTTGCGCCTCATCGAACCGTTTGTTAACATGGTCGATCTCATCATCAGCCAGCTTCAGTTTCCGATTGAGTTCGGAAACTTCAGCAGCCTGGGCGGTTGCCGCCAATAGGGAGGCCTATTATAAAATAGATAAGTATGTCGCCTTTTCCAAATACTATGTGATCCTCTATTCGGCTTTTTTCAAAAGAAAGACAGAGTCTCAGGGGCTACTATCTATCTACAGGTATATTTCCTTCATATGAAAAGCGTCTAGAGCATTATGTCGCATACCTCAAAGCCTGTTAGTAGGCTGGTGAAGGCCTCGTTCAGCCCACTCTTGCAGACTGAACCTTCTCAACCACCAGACCCATCAGGGTGCGGTGCTCCTCTACGATGGAAGCACGTCGTAGTGCTTCCACCAGAGCTTTCGGTGCCTCCGGATTTGTGGAGGTTGCCGTCGGAGCTGATGCTCCCCCCTCCTTCAAAGGGGGCTGCTCGCCCGATTCTAGAGCCGTATGGGTCTCAGGAATGATGTCCGGCTGGGGGCCGGACTGGTCAGGGCCCCCGCCGTTGGTCGCCGATACGACTCCAACATATCTACTTTTCCTAACGTTTTTCCTCTTGTTTTGGACTCTAATTTGCATCATTTGAATGAAACTAACCCCGGACTGATGCTGTTTTCAGCAGAACTACCATGGTGTTGTTTTTGTGCAGAAATAAAGGTTCTCGGAATGGAACGAAACTTTGCGAGGAACTTTTATATCAATAAAGAGAATTTCTGGAGTCAAGACCCACCAGAGGGGGGCACCTGGGTGGGCACAACCCACCAGGGCGCCCCCCTCCTGGCGCGCCTAGGTGGGTTGTCCCCATCTGGTGGCCCCGCAGACCCTAAACCGACGCTATAAAATCCTATTTTTCTAGAAAAAAATCAGGGAGAAAGAATTATCGCGTTCCCCGAGACGGAGCCACCGTCACCTCCTGTTCTTCATCAGGAGGCCAATTCTGGAGTCCGTTTGGGGCTCCGGAGAGGGAGATCTTCGTTCTTCATCATCACCAACCCTTCTCCATCGCCAATTCCATGATGCTCCCCACATGGAGTGAGTAATTCCTTCGTAGGATCGCTGGTCGATGAGGAGTTGGATGAGATTCATCATGGAACCGAGTTAGTTTTGTTAGGGATTGATCCCTAGAATCCACTATGTTCTAAGATTGATGTTGCTGTGACTTTGCTATGCTTAATGCTTGGCACTTCTGGCCCGGGTGCCATGAACTCAGATCTGAACCGTTTATGTTATCATCATTATATCCATGTTCCAGATCTGATCTTGCAAGTTATAGTCACCTACTACGTGTTATGATCCGGCAACCCCGGAGTGACAATAGTCGGGACCACTCCCGGTGATGACCGTAGTTTGAGGAGTTCATGTATTCATCGTGTGTTAATGCTTTGTTCCGGTTCTCTTTTAAAAGGATGCCTTAATATCCCTTAGTTTCCAATATGGACCCCGCTGCCACGGGAGGGTAGGACAAAAGATGGCATGCAAGTTCTTTCCATAAGCACGTATGACTATTTACGGAATACATGCCTACATTATATTGATGAACTAGAGCTAGTGCCGTATCGCCCTAGGCTATAACTGTCTCATGAGGAATATCATCCAACAAGTCACTGATCCAATGCCTATGAATTTATCTTATATTGTTCTTGCTAAGTTACTACTGGTATCATTACTGTTGCACTTGCTACAAAATTATTGCTATCACTGTTACTGCTACCATTGCTGCTGTCCCTACTATCAAAACTATCATATTACATTGCTACTGATCACGTTGCTGCAGATAATTAATCTCCAGGTGTGGTTGAATTGACAAATCAGCTGCTAATACCTTCAAATATTCTTTGGCTCCCCTTATGTCGAATCTATAAATTTGGGTTGAATACTCTAACCTCCAAAACTGTTGTGATCCCCTATACTTGTGGGTTATTAGACCTTTTTCTGGCGCCGTTGCCGGGGAGCATAGCTATATTTATTGAATTACTTGGGATTATTATCAATTTATCACTATGAAGAATCTGAAGGATGCTAAGACTAATATTTATCCCTCTAAGATGAGGGGAGGTAAGGAACCGCCATCCAGTTCTGCTTTAGATTCACCTTCTGTTACAAGCAAACTTGCAACACCACCACATGCTATTAATCCTGATATGTCGCAAGTTATTGATGATGCTACTTCTATTATGAATTTTGCTTATGATGATGCTAGTACCTTGCTTGATGAGAATGATGTGCCACTTGGTGAATTTCTTGATGAACAAATTGCTAGAGTAATACAACTTGATGTTGTTGAATCTGAGGATGAGCTTGAAACTGAAACTCCTGAAACACCTACTAGAACTAGCCTTCCTAGATATGAATTCCCTAAGGTATCAGAAGGTTATGTTATGAATGAGGAGACAACTTGAGATATTCTTGCTTGTAAGGATAGAGATGTTCTAGAGAAATTATTATGCAAGTATAAAGAAAAATCTCTGAATGCTAGAATGAAATATGATCCTAAGTTTTCTACTTCACCTATCTTTATTGATGATAAGGATTATGAATTCTCTGTCGACCCAGAGTTAATCACTTTGGTTGAATCTGATCCTTTCCATGGTTATGAAACTGAAACTGTTGTGGCACATCTCACTAAGTTGAATGACATAGCCACCCTTTTTACTCATGATGAGAAAACTCGCTATTACTTTATTCTCAAATTATTTCCGTTCTCATTAAAGGGTGATGCTAAAGCTTGGTACAATACTCTTGCTCCTCGTTGTGTGCGTAGTCCCTAGGATAAGATTTATTACTTCTCTGAAAAATATTTTCCTACTCATAAGAAACAAGCTGCCTTAGAGGAAATATTTAACTTTGTGCAAACTAAAGAAGAGAGTCTCCCACAAGCTTGGGGGACGCTTTGCCAATTACTTAATGCTTTGCCTGATCATCCTTTTAAGAAAAATGAAATACTTGATATCTTCTATAATGGACTAAACCGATGCTTCTAGGGACTTCCTAGATAGTTGTGCTGGTTTTGTTTTTAGGGAACAAACTATTGGGCAAGCAGAAGAATTATTGAATAACATATTGAAAAATTATGATGATTGGACTCTTCCTAAACCACCGCCTAAACCCACTCCGATGAAGAGGGGTATATTATATCTCAGTCCTGAAGATATGCAAGAGGCAAAGAAATCTATGAAGGAAAAAGGTATTAAAGCTGAGGATGTTAAAAATTTACCTCCTATTGAAGAAATACATGGGCTTAATACACCACCACTGCCTAAGGTGGTAGAGGTAAATTCTCTAATGAAGTTCAATGATAATGACAATCCTCACAATATGCATCCTAGCCAATGCCTTTATGAGTTTGAGAATTATATTAGAAAGCAAGATCACTTCAATGCAAATGTTATGAAACAATTGAAATATAATTCTGATATGATTTCTCGCTTGAGTGACTTGTTATTTAGAATCTCAAATGATGTTAGAGGTGTTGGAAAACATGCTTCTATGGTACAAACCCAGTTAGAACAAGTTGCTAAATCACAAAGAGAGTTGCTTGATGAAATGAATAACAACATACATGACTTTGCTATTAGAGGAGGTAAAATGACTCACAAACCACTTTATCCCGAGGTACACCCAAAAAAAATTGAACAAGACTCACAAAGAAATAACACTGGTGCACCTAGTCCTTCTAAAAGGAAAAAGAAGAAGAAAAATGATAGGACTTTGCATGCTTCTAGTGAACCAGAAATAGAAAAACCTCCTGATAATGATAATGAAACTTCTATCTCTGATGCTGAAACTCAATCTGGTAATGAACATCCACCTAGTGATAATGAAAAAGATAATGCTAATGTTCATGAAGATACACAACCAAACAAGGAAAAAAGAACCAGATAATGATGTTGAGATAGAACCACCAGTTGATCTTGATAACCCACAACCTAAGAATAAAAGGTATGATAAAAGTTACTTTGTGGCTAGAAAACACGGTAAAGAAAGAGAACCGTGGGTTCAAAAACCTATGCCTTTTCCACCCAAGTCAACTAAAAAGAAAGATGATGAAGAATTTGAACGCTTTGCTGAAATGCGGAGACCGGACTTTTTGCGTACTCGCTTGACTGATATCTTGAAAATTCCTCCTTATGCAAAGTACATGAAAGAAATCAGCACTAATAACAGAAAAATACCAGAAGCTGGAATCTCCACCATGCTTGCTAATTATACTTTTAAAGATGGAGTACCTAAAAAACTTGGAGATCCGGGAATACCAATTATACCTTGCTCCATCAAAAAGAATTATGTGAAAACTACTTTATGTGATTTAGGAGCTGGTGTTAGTGTTATGCCTTTGTCTTTATATAAAAGACTTGATTTGAATAAACTCACACCTACTGAAAGATCTTTGCAAATGGCTGACAAATCAACTATCATACCTATCGGTATTTGTGAGGATGTGCATGTTGTTGTTGCTAATGTTACTATTTTGACTGACTTTGTTATACTTGAGATGCCCGAGGACGACAACATGTCGATTATCCTTGGTAGACCTTCTTGAACACTGCAGGGGCTGTTATTGATTGCGATAAAATCAAGGTCACTTTTCATATCAACGGTAATGAGCATACGGTGCACTTTCCGAAGAAACAATTCCAAGTGAATGGTATTAACGTTATTGAAAAATCTTAGACAATCACTATTGGAAGTTTTCAAATACCTCTACCTACTGTTAAAAAGAAATATGCAATGCTTATTGTTGGGGACATTCATATCCCTGTTGAGGTAACTTAGTGAATTACGGAAGTTCTTCGGTTTCATGCTAATCGAAAGTGGTTGTTAATAAGACCTGATCAACCTTATTAATGAATCATTTTTGAGAGGTATGAAGTTGATGAATTTAGTAAGCACTACCTTCTATCCCTACCTTTTATTTTCTGTTTTTATTAGTTAAATAAAATAAAATGCCATGTTTTGTCTGTTTTCTGAATTTCCCGTTCAATAAAAAATGACCCAAAAATAAAAGTTGTCAAAATGCTCTAAAAATTTAATACAATTTTTTCTGAATATTTAAGAATTTCTGGTGCAAATAATATCAGAGGGAGGTGCACCAGGTGGGCACAACCCACCTGGGCTCGCCAGGACCCCCAGGGGTGCCCTGGTGGGTTGTGGTCCCCACGTGGGCCCCCTCACTTATCTCTTTACACCACATCATCACCTACCTCCAGAAAAAAATTCTCCATTGCTCTCTCTCCCGTGTTCTTGCTCTCAAACCCGCGGATTTCGATCTCTTTGCTCGAAGCCCCGTTTCCGAAACTGTTTCGGGGGATTGTTGCTTGGTATGTGACTCCACCGTTTGTCCCATTAGTTTTTGTTTTAGTGGTTTATATTTTGAATAATTAGCTACTCTTGGTGTTGTTGTAGATGAGCTTGCATGTTGAATTCTAAGTAGTTTGAATGCTTGCTATGGCCTCTATGTATCCTTATGAGTAGTTGCTATCAATTTAATAAAGTTTTGTTGACAAATTTTTGTCATCCAATTTTTTTTAGAAAATTGTACGTGAACACGATGAACCTATTTGGAAGGAGTTCTTCGAGGACGAGATCCTTGGGGGCATCTTCTAGTTACAGTTCCGCTCGCCTGTCTTATGTCGAACCAAGTGAAAGTTCCATTCGAGATGCAGCCACCAAAACATGCTTATGGCCTGCGATGATTATATGATGTGTGTGGGCATCAAGGAGGAATTTGAGCAATATGTTCACAATGCCGGTCTCAGTCCCTACATTGCATATAAGTGCGAGCAACACCACACTCTCACCGAATCATTTGTCAAAGGATTTTAATTCCATCCCCGTGAGTCTAGGGTGTCATTTAAGCTTTATGAAAATCCATTTACCATTTCACTAGAGAGTTTTGCAAACTCCCGTTCTAGGGGTTCGCTTGACGAACCGCCAAGGGTTGAGTGCCAATCATTTTTATTAGTATTTGCTATGGTGAGATGAGTGGAGTGACACAAGGTAGAATAAAGAGCATTCATTTTCCCGCAATTCAGTACTTTGCATTATTTAACGGGAAATGTATAGTAGGCAAGCAAGACAGTAGTACGCTTTGTGCTCCAGACTTGAGCCTCATACACACCGCTCTCACTGGTGAAAGGAGTTATAACCTTGGAGCGATTGTTGCACGCAGACTTCAGCATAACGCTAACAGTGGCTATTTCTACGGCGGAATATATGCCATGCGTTTAGCACAAGCGTTGGGTGTTTCACCTTTGCCCTTTGATCCTCTCCTACCCACACAGTATTTAGACTTTGACATTTTAAAAGCCATAAGATCCTCACAGGAAAAATTCATAATTTCACGTACAATCTGTTGTTTAACCAAAAATCCGTTGTGCACACATATTTGCCTACGCCTGCTCTTTTTGACTATCACAGCAAAGGAAGATATTTTGTTCTTGAGAGCGAGGCCCGAGCCCACAATGCGGCAGTGGAGGTAGCACGGCAGGCCGAGGCATCCACACCGAGAGCCTCCGTGAGCTACCACGCCAACTACTATCCATGCTACTAATCGGTTACCAAGTTAGGCAAAAAGCCTAAGCTTGGGGGAGTATGTGTTTCTCACCGACATTATATTCCTGTTCACACATCTCATTTCAGTTGTCGGTGTTCACACTTTTTCATTGTATCATCCATGCTTAAATTTATTTTCTTGCTTTCTTCTTGTGTGTTTCAAAAACTTTAGAAAACCAAAAAAATTAGTTGTAGTTAGTTTACTTTCTATGCATGCTTAGTAGTAGCACTTAAAAGAAAACCCAAAAAGATTTCCTTGTTCTTCTTTTGCTTGTTGGGAGCTTACCCGTGTAAATAGTTTTTCTCATTTTTGCTTTCCCTTTATTTGCTTGTTCAAGAAAACCAAAAACTCCAAAAATATTTTAGTATGTTTCTCTGAATATCTTTTCTTTTTATTCGAGGCGTATCAAGGAGAAGACCACGATGAAAATGTTGAGTGGCTCTCATATGAATAATTGTTGATCTAATAAAGAGCCCATTTTACCTTGTCTTCTCCTGTTGAATAAAATGTTTGCAGATTCCAGCTTAGTCCACGGCACTCTTGCACTATTATTATTTTCACATCGTTCGGTCGTGCAAGTGAAAGGCAATAATGACGATATTCGATGAACTGGCCGCGGCAGAGAGAAACGGGTATGAACTCGAATTTTTCTATTTGTGTAAATATGTTTAACCTAGTATCCATGATTCAGCCCATTATGATTAAACATGTTTGCAATGACAATTAGAGATTATAGTTTCTCATGCCATGCATAAGTAGCTAGGAGTGGATAATGATTTATCTTGGATATCAACATTGCGTTAAAATGATTGTGATGTAGTATGATGATATGGTATCCTCCTCCGAATGTTCGAGTGGCTTGACTTGGCACATGTTCATGCATGTAGTTGAATCAAAACCAACATAGCCTCTCTAGCTGGCCAATGTTCATGGTGTTCATATCCTACTCATGCTAGTGTCCAATGTTAGTTATGCATAATGCATGTTCATGACCGTTGTTGCTCTCTAGCTGGCCGCTTTCTCAACCTATTTGCTAGCCTTCGCCTGTACTAAGTGGGAATTCTGCTTGTACATCAAAAACCTTGAACCCAAGTTATTCCAGATGAGTCCACCATACCTACCTATATGAGATATTACCTTGCTGTCCTAAGTAAATTTGCATGTGCCACCTCTAAAAACTTCAAATAAATATCCTTTTGTGTGCCTGGATCGTTCATGGAACGACGGGAGGTGGTCGGTATCTTCCATGCTAAGCGGGTTTTCTCAGGTCGAGTGTTTATTCACTCGCCATCGGACGAGAAAAGGGCGGTAATAGGGTTTCCCAGTCCCGAACTCAAAAATGCAAATAATTAAACAAAACTCCCCCGGGACTGTTGTTGGTATGGTGCTACAGCTAGGAAAACCCTTACCAGTAGCGCTGGTTTTTTTATTATTAGTAGCGCGGGTAGGCGCGCTACTGCTACGGCGCTACATCTATTTTTTAGAAGTAGCGCTTGTTTAACCCAGCGCTACTGGTAGCTAAAGTAGCTGTAGCACGCTTCCCCCCAGCGCTACTGATATTTATCTACAACACGTGGAGCTAGCCAGCGCTACTGTTACTTGAGTGCTACTGGTAATCTTTACCCCCACGCCACTGCTAAATTTTGTATTTTTTTGTGTTTTGGCTCTGTACACAATCAAACAGATCCACCATTTATACAATAACATGCATATTCATTGAAAAGCAAGTGAGTCATCGATGAGCCAAAGTTATTAGAAGTCTCGACATGTCCCAAATATCTCATCATCATCAATCATGGTCGAACACATGTCTCGAAATAGCGTTACAAGTCATTACAAGTTCTCAATACATGCAACTACATGGTCACATACTCATGTTTCATCATCTATGTAGACTATGATATGACCGCATAAAAGATAAGAGCGATCACGATGATCAAAAGCGGTATTATGTAGTAGTTTTTGCAGTGGCGCTGGTTCTGAATCCCCTGTTGTGCTATGAATCTCAAGTAACTAGCTTCGGCTTCCGCTCTGCTATCAAACCCTTTCTGGCTTCCGCCGGAGAAGTCAAAGACTTGGGCCTGACACTCTGGCCACTCATCATACACACCCGGAACATGCCTACATACATGGCATACCACTTCCTCGCCATCATTGATCTATATACCTGTCAGAGATGCACATATATATACCATGAAGCGAATTCAACAAAACAGTTATGAAATAGAAGCAACATATATAGTAAACATAGTTAACAAATTTCATCGTACCGAAAGTAATTAACTAGAGCGCGGCACCATACATCTAATAGTTTCGTCGTACAGAAAGTAACAAGTAACTAAACACACACATTGTTTTTAAGCAGTGCACTCTTCCCATCTGTCCATATCCGGAAGGGTGTCACCAAGCTTAGTGAAAGCCGTCATGTCCTGACGCTGTAGAGCAATGCGGGTTCGGACGTCATCTCGCGATATTGGGCCGCCGTAGAACATCCCATTCTCTTCAAGGACATCTTTCATGATGATGGACGCAATTTCCTGTTGGATCCGGTAGAAATCATTTCGAAGTCGACTATCCGGCACGGCTCCAAAGGCTTCGGCCCATCTCTCGATATGGGTATCGGATGAAGATTTCATGCAAAGTGATTGCACATCCCTTCTGTTCTCCATCATTAGATGGATGACGTAGAATCCATAATTCTCACTTCTTGACGGTTGCTGGATGCAACAGAAGTCAGTCTTGTGGCTAAAACAAAGCCCGGCCTTATTTTCTTTTTTGCATTGGATGTAGCCACCCCTCATGCTGAAGCCCAGGATAGCTCTGTCCAGAACATACTTTATGTGTGTGTAATATTTCATCTGTATGTTCTTCGACGGGTCCAAATATAGAGCGCGGGAGTAACGCGGGTAAAGAACAATGAGAACGACACGACACCCCCCGCTGCGCAAAATACACGATCAAGTTTAGCCTCCATGCGTGCAAAGTAACTATTGAAATGCATGAAAGGGTGTATGTGTTATAGTGCTATCCGCGGATGACTTACCTGGGATGATAAGGTAGGAGAATCGTTTCTTTGTCCTTATTGCTGACCAAGAATTCTTCAATGTACTGACTCGCATATTGACGGTTGGCGTCTTTCATTGACAAGAAGCCCTCATGCATGTAGTATGGGTCCGTGACCGGAAGACCGGTGACTTGCTCTCTCCTGACGATGTAGTTCATGTGCAGCGCATACACGCGGAGGAACGTAAAATCGAGTGTCCTCATTTGAAACATCTGGAAGATGTAATCAAACCTCAGGAAGAAGATGTCCACGGGGCATGTGTGGACATACATCTTGCAACTGCTCGGCACATGAACCGTATAAAGTGGGTATCCTGGATCATCCGAGGCGAGGAGGCTTCTCTCTATCAAAAGCACATGGTCATGGAGTCTCCTGAGATCCCCTTCTATGGTAGCTAGTGCATTCGCCGGTACCATTGGCTCTCCCGCGACATGGATTAATGGAGCATGTTTCATCGGTACACGATCAACCTTGGTCGAAGGCGGCTGGCTGCTAGAACTAACATTGCCGGCTTTATTGGATTTTCTCGCCGCCGGTCTCTTCCTCTGCTTCTTCTTGGTGGGCTCAGGTGCTGGTGGGTCTGTCAGACACTCCCTGAGCACCACGCCTAGTGCTGTCAGGCTCAGCTTTGGACAACTCTGGCTAATTAGTTGAGCTTGGGTGGAGCCAACATCTGGAGGCGTGTCCTGCAATGATTGCATGAACAAAGACTTCTTGCACTCCCGAGGACGTTCTGGCTCTGGTACATGCATCTCATATTCATATGGTTGACTCATTGTTACTTCGTTGTCAAAGGCAGTATTCAGATACTTGAGAGGGTCATCGGCCTCCTCCATGTCATGATCCATATCCTCTTCCATGGGGCAGATGGCATCATCTGCCGGCGGAATGGTTGGCCCTCCTTCCTCATGTCTCTCGATCTCAGCAAGCAGCACAGACGATGGTTGTACTTGTGTAGGTGGTGTTGTGGTCATACCTTCCTGAGGTCCCGTTGGTGTGCTCCCGGCCACCTCGACACGAAGAAGATTTTTCAGCCACAGGATCGGCCAATTTTTGCATTGGCCAAGCTACGTGGGGGTCTCGTCATCCTCTCCATCGGTTTGTATCGGACGAGGGAGACACTCGTAGCCCGCTTTCACACTCGCCACGGAGACCCTTAAGGCTTTATCAGGCATCTGCCAACGGTGAAACAATCGATCCTTAGGCCTCACTATAGTACCCTTCCCCACGTCCACCAACCCACCCTTCATGTTGTAAAGGAGGGTGCACGGAGTGGAGTCGGCCTACAAAGACATATACATGCGGCGTCAGAGATCCAAAAAGAACGGCAACTGAAGATTAATTAATTAGTTGAGTTGATGAAGGTGCGACGCGTATTTACCGTGAGGGCGTCGAGCTCAGCCAATATCGACGGCCCGACATTCAAGCCAGAGACCGAGGGCGTCGAGCTAGGGCTGCTGTGAGAGCTGGGTGGAGGAGCAGGTGCTGGAGGAGGTGCGGGTGCGGTTGCCATACTAGGTACGGGTATGGGTGCGGTGTTCATTGAGTTGCTCCCGATGAAGCTGGGCATGGGAAAATCACTTGGTGGCGCATTTGGATTTTTTTGCACCCATGTGACCACTGTTGGAATCAAGCTTGTAAAGGCAGCCACCATATCAGATCTACAGGCAGCGATTATCTCAGCTTTGGTCTCCGCTTTTGCTTTCTTCATCGCCCGCGCCACCTTTTCGTCGATAGTCACTTGACTGAACTTCTTTCTCTGTCTTTTGGCCTCGGGGTCCTTGTTATAATAGTACTTCCACGTGGCCCCATCCCCGGCGCCGTGCACACGTCCATATTGCAGCCGCTGGCCGGGCGGGTGTCCCATCATTATGTTCATCTCCCAGTTGAAAGGAGTGTCCCACTTGTACTTCGCCGACGACTGAGTCGACGAGTCGCTCTCGGCCGCAAGCTTGTGTTGCTCTCTCTGCAAAATGGACCGTGAATCATTTACGAATGCGACTAGAATGTAGTAGACTTTGTTGATCAGAACCTAATATGTAAGGTGGTAAGAGGATAATTACCAGTATTCTCATGAATTTCCTAGTCGGCCCGTCGGTGAAAAAAATCTTTTTCTTGGGGTCCCACGAGAATCGGGCCCTGATGAAGTCATGCTCCTACTGGTCGGTGAACTCAGCCAATGGGTCTGGGATCCCCTGACGTTCACGTTCTACGTCCTCCTTAGCCCATACGGGCCTCTTTCCCGTGTAACCACGACTTCCAAGGCGGTGGTTCCCCATGTTCTTTGCCTGCAGCTGCTTGCCTCTCTCCGACATGGCCTTGGCAGCTTCTTCATTGCAAGTCTCCTTCAAATTTTCAAAGTCCTCTATTGTAATTTTCCGATTGTCTGCAACAATCTCGGCGTAGGTTTCATGGTCTACTTGAATCGCCTTTTTCACCCTAGTTTTCCAAGCGCTCAATGCGTTGCTGAACTTCCCCAGGGCTTTGTTGTTGATTTTTTTCTTGGCATCATCATCCCATGGGTCGACATCGTCATTCCAACCGGGGAGTAGGAATTTTGCGTGCAACCTAGTTAGAAGCAGCTTCTTCAAATGTTCATTCTTATATATTTTTGTGGTGTTGATGTTAGCGGTATCCCGTAGGATGCATGCTAGTT
Organism: Triticum aestivum; assembly: GCF_018294505.1. Lineage (NCBI taxonomy): Eukaryota > Viridiplantae > Streptophyta > Magnoliopsida > Poales > Poaceae > Triticum > Triticum aestivum. The sequence goes on from NC_057799.1 coordinate 99,258,068, forward strand.
GGTTGCCGTAACACGCTGCCACTTCTCGCGGCTCTATTGGCTCGAACTCGCCAGGGTGCACCGCCGTGACCACCAGTCTTCCGGTGCCGAGCTCATTTGGGCGTCGTGTCCTCTTTTCCTTCTTTCCCTCACTGGCTTGGGAGGTCCCACCTTCCGTACTGTAGTTAGGAACATCATCAGCACCAGTCTCAGCTCGACTGTGTTACCCGTGATTGAAACACAAGCTGGAGACGTATCGGTGTCGTTGGTGGCATCAGTGTCGGCGCCGGCGCCACCACCGTCATCATCCGTGATAAGGGGGTCCGGACACCCAGCTTGCTGTCTCTCCTGGTCTGCCAGAAAGTCGAGGTAGGCGTGTGCTCGACCTAATTGGGACTGAGAACCTCCGACCTCATCGGTGTCGGTCATGTTTCCTAGGGTTCAATGTTGTAGTCGTTTAATTATTGAGCTTTATATAATAATGTGAATAATAACAAAAAAGTGACCTTTGTTTTGCCGGAAATGTCGTTTCATTCCCGTCGCGACAAATCTCGAGCACTCGATATGTCCAACTTTCTAGCACAAGTCATGCCGAAATTCATGGAAAATTTTGGCATGACCTTTGCTAGAAAGTGCACATATAGAGCTTCTGAAATTTGCTGGAATGGAAATGAATTAACATTTCCGGCAAAACATAGGTCACTTTTTTAACAGCAAGCATTTCAGCACTCAACCATTTTAACAGCCACATTATGAGCACTCTAAGAAGCTGAAACAAACATCACAGACTTTGTTGCTGCTGATATATACACAATCATGAACATTGCTGCCCAACTGATGCAAAAAAGATGAACTACCATAGTAAAACTGCAAGCTCATTAACCAATCTAACAGGTCCACTCCCCATTGCATCATTATGAACACTCCCCCTTGCATCATTATGTGTTGACATATGAAGAGGGAGGGAAGAGGGGGTGGCGCACCTCGGGGTTGGGATCGGGGTCGGGGTCGCCGGGGCAGAGGGGGCCGGGGGGTTGAGGGCGTCCTTCTCCTCCTCGTCGATCTGCGCCTAGCTTCGATCTGCGGAAAGACCTAATTTGGTCAGAGAGAGAGAGAGGGAGAGTGACCAAATTTTCAAACACTTCCATTAAAAATCCTCATTTTCAAAATGGACAACAACATAAGCTAATTTGCAAAAACTGTAATTTTCATTTTCATTTAAAAACAAAGCAACATAAGCTAATTTTCATTTCAATATTCTGTCAAAGCTCATTTTAATTCTCTGTCAAAGCTCATTTTCATTTAACTGAATTTAGTCAGAACAGTAGTAACAGTAAATTAAACTTGCTAACACTAACTAACACTAACAGCAATTGAGCTAAGCACCATCACTGGGCTAACACTAACACTAACTAACAGTAACAACAATTAAGTTAAGCTCATACGCACGGGGCGGGGGGGGGGGGGAGGGGAGGGAAAGGTACCTGTCCACGAAGTGCTCGCTGGCGTTGCTGGGCGTCGCCGACTGCCTCACGGAGGGAGGCGCTGAGGGGTCGGGGTCGGTGGTCGGCGTCGGGGTCACCGGGGTTGCTGAGCCTTGTTGATCTGCAGAGACATACCAGAGCGGGAGGGGGACAGAGAGAGAGAGAGCCGGGGATGATGGGTCGGAGAGGAAGGAAGAGGGAGCGGGGGGCCATACCGGAGCGGGAGGGGGTCGGTGGCCGGCGTCAAGGTCGGGGTTGAGGTCATGTCCAGCGGCGGCGTGGGTGGTGCGGCGTCGGCGGCGGCGTGGCCAGGGCGGCGTCGGCGACAGCGTGGGCGGGGCGGCGTGGGCGGAGCGGCGTCGGCGGCAGCATGGGCGGTGTGGCGTCGGCGATGGCGTAAGAGAAAAGGGGATCGACGAGCGGCGCGAGTGAGAGATAGGAAAGTGGGGAGCTAGCGGACCGGTGCTGTAGGCAACTTAGCTATAGCGCGTGTGGGCAAAACGCGCGCTATAGCTAAGTTAGCTATAGCGCTTGTCTAGCAAAACAGCGCTACTGCTAACTTTTTTCTTTATTTTTTTCTTTTTTCTATTTTCTATTTTCTTTTTATTTTTCTATTTCCCAGGCCAAAATCGCGCTACTGCTAACTTTTTTTCTTTATTTTTTTCTTTTTCTTTTTCTTTTTCTTAGCTATAGTGCGCCCAGGCCAAAAACGCGCTATTGCTAACTTTTTTCTTTTTTTTATTTTATTTTTCCTGCATTTCATTTTCGACAACTTATTAGTTCCTTTTTCTTTTTCTTTTCATTTCATTTTGCAAAACTTCCTTTCTTTTTCTTTTTCTTTCATTTGCACTTTTCTTTTTCTTATCTTTCTTTTGCACTTTCCTTCCTTTAATTTGGTCTGTCGTTTGAGCAATACCACTTTTACCCTCCGGATAATAATTAGTATAATATATCTTACATCAGTTGACCGCTATCGGAGGTATACAAAATAGCTAGACACACACAAACTTTGGGGACTAGTTTGTCAGCTTGGGTGACGACGACGCTTCAGACTGATCTTCTTCCCTCTTTTGTTCGTTGTCGAATAATTGAGCCCATGGTCGTGACTTTTCCTTCTCCAGGGATTACGATCTTTTGTAGGTAATGTAGTCTTCATTCTTCTTTTGACATATGTTTCGTCGTCATCAGCATCATCTTCCCTCATTGGATCACCGTACTGGTCATAGCCTTCCTCGTTGGCGACTCCATCCATTCCGGCGATGCTCCTTTTGCTTCTCCTCACGACAACACGACTGGGATTTATCAGATCACACTAGTAGAAAACTGGGCTTTGGTCACAGGGCAATATTCACATTAGTCCCGGTTCAGTCACGAACCGGGACTAATGTGAGCATTGGTCCCGGTTCAGTCACGAACCGGGACTAATGTGAGCATTGGTCCCGGTTCGTGCGGCCAGGGGCCTGCCGGGCCTCGTGGGGGCATTGGTCCCGGTTCGTCCGGACCCTTTGGTCCCGGTTGGTGGGACAAACCGGGACCAATGGGCCACGCTCCTGGCCCACCACCCTTTAGTCCCGGTTCATACCACAAACCGGGACTAAAGGGCTGGTCCTAGTTGCGGCCAGTGTTTAGTCCCACCTTGCCAACCGAAGGGCGCTCACACCAGTTTATAAGCCCGTCCCTCTCTGCCTTGTTGAGCTCCTCTCAAAGTGAAAATAGATGCCCTTATACAGGGAATTTGACCTAAATTCACAGTAAATTTCTTTGAATTTCATAGAAATTTATTATGAATTTAGGTTGAATTTTCTCTATAGGCGCATCTATGTTCATTTTTTATAGTAAATAAAATAAATAAACCTTAATAAAATAAATAAAAATAAATAAACCTTAATAAAATAAAATAAAATAAACTATAGTAACTAAAATAAATAAACCTTAATAAATTAAATAAAAATAGCAACAGTAAAATAAATAAAAATAGCAGCAGTAAAATACAAATAGCAGCAGTAAAATAAATAAAAATAAAATAATTAAAGTAAAATACATAAGTAATTAGAAATAAAATAAATAAGTTTATTGTTGTAAGTAGAAACAAAACAAAACAAATAAAGCAAAAGAGAAAACAAAAAACAGAGAAAAAATATTATGCCACCTACTGGGCCACCACGGCCTGAATACGACTTGAAACCCATCCATGGGCCAGGATTCAGGCCCGCAGAAGGCCCAGTAGGCACCACAGGCAAAGAGAACGGTTAGGCCCGAAAGCCTGCAGTTGAGAGGAGCTCGAGAGGGTGGGCGCAGCAGCGCTTATAAACCATTCTCGAGCCCTCTCAACTAGCGAGGTGGGACTAAACTTTTGACGCGGGGCAGCACAAGGCCTTTGGTCCCGGTTGGTGCCACCAACCGGGACTAAAGGGGTTCATTGGTCCCGGTTCGTGGCACCAACCGGGACCAAAGGCCTTTAGTCCCGGTTGGTGCCACGAACCGGGACCAATGAGTTCCCTATATATACCCCATCGCCACAGCAGAGGACTCCACAGTGCTCTGTTTTTTCTGGCCGGCGAGGGGAGGGCATTTGGGTGCTCTAGCTCACCTCCTATGCACATGATGTGTTCGATGAAATGTCTGAGCCACACTAGTTAATCTTTCTCCTCTCGAAACTCGACCTCCGAGCTGCATTTTCCCCGAGATTTGTCTAGGTTTAGCGGTCCGTCACGTCCCGTCCCCGTCTTCACCGCCGTCGATCGCCCGCGCCGATCTCGTCGCCAGCACCACCATGGTGAGCCTCTTGTTCTTATCTTCTTTCTGAAAGTAAAACATTCTTACTTTAGATAGTTACTTGTCTAATTTTGTTACATTTATTATTCCTTCTTCTTACATAGTGCGATGGTTTTTGTATCCGCCCCCATCGGCCCTCGTCCTGGCTATGATTCGGATGTGGTATATATTATCTTTTTATAACTATTTGGTTAATTTATTGTTTATGACAAATACACCGACCAACGTGACATAGATTTTATTTATCTAGGAGGTGGTTGAACCGGAAATTCTAACCGACCCTATTGTCGAGAGGTTAAATTTAGTTGAAGAAGAAAACAATTACTTGAAGGAAAAAATAAAAAAATTGAGGAAGAGAAGATGATATTGGAGTTGCATGTTGCGGATGTCGTCGATGATCACAAGATCAAGATGGATGCAATGCGCTTGAAGGTTATAAAGATTAGAAAATATGCCATGCATACCGAGGCTTGGTATCATTATGCCGTTGGATCAATTGTTACCTTGGTTGCGATTATGATCGCATTTGTTTTCGCATTGAAATGTTTTACATAGTTTCAATGTGTGGTTTAATTAATTAGATGCTCTGGAGAGCTATATATATGTTGTTAGATGAGAACTATGTATGTACTTTGGTTTTAATGTGATGATGAACTTCTATTAATTTGGTCACTTAATTATCTATTCATGATGTTCTGTAATGGTTTTTGACACACTTAATTATATATAATGCACGCAGATGAACCAGCAATGGATGTACGGTGACAGACACACCTCCGAGTACATTAAGGGCGTGCATGATTTTCTCGAAGTGGCTGAGGCAAACAAGCAGAATGGTTTTATGTGTTGTCCATGCCCTATATGTGGGAATACGAAGTCTTACTCTGACCGGAAAATCCTTCACACCCACCTGCTTTAGAAGGGTTTCATGCCACACTATAATGTTTGGACGAGGCACGGAGAAATAGGGGTTATGATGGAAGACGGCGAAGAAGAAGAGGACGATGACAACTATGTGCCCCCTGAATACGACGATGCTCCAACGGGGGAAGCTGCTGAAGATCAAGAGGAACCAGACGATGTGCCCAATGATGCTGCAAGGTGGGAAGCTACTGAAGATCAAGAGGAACCAGTGCCCGATGATGATGATCTCCGCCGGGTCATTGTCGATGCAAGGACGCAATGCGAAAGTCAAAAGGAGAAGCTGAAGTTCGATCGCATGTTAGAGGATCACAAAAAAGGGTTGTACCCCAATTGCGAAGATGGCAACACAAAGCTCGGTACCGTACTGGAATTGCTGCAGTGGAAGGCAGAGAATGCTGTGCCTGACAAAGGATTTGAGAAGCTATTGAAAATATTGAAGAAGAAGCTTCCAAAGGATAACGAATTGCCCGACAGTACATACGCAGCAAAGAAGGTCGTATGCCCTCTAGGATTGGAGGTGCAGAAGAGACATGCCTGCTCTAATGACTGCATCCTCTACCGCGGTGCGTACAAGGATCTGAACGCATGCCCGGTATGTGGTGCATTGCGGTATAAGATCAGACGAGATGACCCTGGTGATGTTGACGGCCAGCCCCCCAGGAAGAGGGTTCCTGCGAAGGTGATGTGGTATGCTCCTATAATACCACAGTTGAAACGTCTGTTCAGAAACGAAGAGCATGCCAAGTTGATGCGATGGGACAGTGAGGACCGTAAGAAAGACGGGAAGTTGAGAGCACCCGCTGACGGGTCGCAGTGGAGAAAAATCGAGAGAAAGTACTGGGCTGAGTTTGCAGCTGACCCAAGGAACGTATGGTTTGGTTTAAGCGCGGATGGCATTAATCCTTCTGGGGAGCAGAGCAGCAATCACAGCACCTGGCCCATGACTCTATGTATGTATAACCTTCCTCCTTGGATGTGCATGAAGCGGAAGTTCATTATGATTCTAGTTCTCATCCAAGGCCCTAAGCAACCCGGCAACGACATTGATGTGTACCTAAGGCCATTAGTTGAAGAACTTTTACAACTGTGGAATGGAAATGGTGTACGTACGTGGGATGAGCACAAACAGGAGGAATTTAACCTGCACGCATTGCTGTTTGTAACCATCAACGATTGGCCCGCTCTCAGTAACCTTTCAGGACAGACAAACAAGGGATACCACGCATGCACACACTGTTTAGATGACACTGAAAGTATATACCTGGACAAATGCAGGAAGAATGTGTACCTGGGCCATCATAGATTTCTTCCGACCAACCATCAATGTCGAAAGAAAGGCAAGCATTTCAAAGGCGAGGCAGATCACCGGAAGAAGCCCGCCATGCGTATCGGTGATCACGTACTTGCTATGGTCAATGATTTACACATAATCTTTGGAAAGGGTCCCGGCAGACTAGCTGTTCTGAATGACGCTGAGGGACACACACCCATGTGGAAGAAGAAATCTATATTTTGGGACCTACCCTACTGGAAAGAGCTAGAGGTCCGCTCTTCAATCGACGTGATGCACATGACGAAGAACCTTTGCGTGAACCTGCTAGGCTTCTTGGGCGTGTATGGGAAGACAAAAGATACACCTGAGGCACGGGAGGACCTGCAACATTTGCACGAAAAAGACGGCATGCCTCCGAAGCAGTATGAAGGTCCTGCCAGCTACGCTCTTTCGAAAGAAGAGAAAGAAATCTTCTTTGAATGCCTGCTCAGTATGAAGGTCCCGACTGGCTTCTCGTCGAATATAAAGGGAATAATAAATATGCCAGAGAAAAAGTTCCAGTACCTAAAGTCTCATGACTGCCACGTGATTGTGATGCAACTGCTTCTGGTTGCATTGAGGGGGCTTCTACCGGAAAACGTCCGATTAGCCATTGTGAAGCTATGTGCATTCCTCAATGCAATCTCTCAGAAGGTGATCAATCCAGAAATCATGCTAAGGCTAAGGAGTGATGTGGCGCAATGTCTTGTCAGTTTCGAGCTGGTGTTCCCACCATCCTTCTTCAATATCATGACGCACGTCCTAGTTCATCTAGTCGACGAGATTGTCATTCTAGGGCCCGTATTTCTACACAATATGTTCCCCTTTGAGAGGTTCATGGGAGTCCTAAAGAAATATGTCCGTAACCACGCTAGGCTAGAAGGAAGCATCTCCATGGGCCATCAAACAGAGGATGTCATTGGGTTTTGTGTTGACTTCATTCATGGCCTTAAGAAGATAGGTCTCCCTAAATCGCGGTATGAGGGGAGACTGACTGGAAAAGGCACGCTTGGAGGGGACTCAGTAATATGCAGGGACGGATATTCTTGGTCTCAAGCACACTACACAGTTCTACAGAACTCTACCTTGGTGACCCCGTATGTCGATGAACACAAGAACAGTATGCGCTCCAAACACCCGGAGCAGTGTGACGACTGGATTACATGTGAACACATCAGGACTTTCAGCAGTTGGTTGGAAACACGTCTCAGAGGTGACACCACTGTTTGTGATGAGTTGTACTCGTTGTCCAGGGGACCATCTTCGACTGTATTGACTTACAAAGGATACGAGATAAATGGGAATACATTTTACATGATCGCCCAAGATCAAAAGAGCACCAACCAAAATAGCGGTGTCTGCTTTGATGCAGCAACCGAGAGGGGAAAGGACACATATTATGGTTACATAGTGGACATATGGGAACTTGACTATGGACATGATTTTAAGGTCCCTTTGTTTAAGTGCAAATGGGTCAACCTGTCAGGAGGCGGGGTACAGGTAGACCCATAGTACGGAATGAAAACAGTGGATCTGAACAATCTTGGGTACACTGACGAACCGTTCGTCCTAGCCAATGATGTGGCACAGGTTATCTATGTGAAGGACATGTCTACCAGACCGAGAAAAAGAAAAGATAAGGAAGCGAATACATCATACGATGAGCCAAAGCGCCACATAGTTCTTTCAGAAAAAGGGACATTGTGGGAGTGGAGGGCAAGACAGACATGTCTGAAGATTATGAAAAGTTTCATGAAATTCCTCCCTTCAAAGTCAAGGCTGACCCAAGCATCCTGATAAACGATGAAGATTATCCATGGTTACGGCGCAATAACCAAATGACACAAGCGAAGAAAAAGTGAAGACTTTCTCCCACAACTATTATGATGATACCATGCCAACTTTGTAACAGACGAGTATGATACCATTGTCCGTTTTGTACATGAAGTGCATCTAGTTTTTGCCGTAACCCTCTCAACTTTCTTGCACATGCTATGTGGATGAAATGATGATACCATGCCAACTTTCAACCTTTTCAGAGTTCATTTGAAATGCTTTTCAATTTTAGGGTCTTATAGCTCAAAATAATTAGTAAATGCATGAAAAATAACAGGCCAAACATTAAAAATTATGCCACCTACTGGGCCACCATGGCCTGAATACGATTAGAAACCCATCCATGGGCCAGGATTCAGGCCCGCAGAAGGCCCAGTAGGCCCACAGGCATGTACAGAGAGGTTAGGCCCATAAGCCTGCTTTAGAGGGGAGCTCGACAGCTCAGGTGCACCGCACCTTATAAACAGGTGCGGCTCTCTCTCAGCTAGCGAGGTGGGACTAAACTCCCACCACCATGCCGCTATGCAAGGCCATTGGTCCCGGTTGGTGGCACGAACCGGGACCAATTCCACCCTTTGGTCCTGGTTGGTGCCACAAACCGGTACTAATGAGGTTGTGGCCCCACGAGCACCTTTATTACCGGTTCGTGGCACGAACCGGTAGTAGAGTTTCTTACTAAGCAGTTTTTAGTCCCACCTCGCTAGCTGAGAGGCACTAGGAGCGGTTTATAAGCCCTGAGTGCAGAGACGATGAAGAAGAGGCGCAATGCTCACCTTCAAGTTGCTTAGCTTCAAGCCTTGAGGAATAAGGTAGACTGCATGGAGCTATGTGCAGTGCAGTCTACACTATTCCGAAAGGCTTGAAGCTAATCAACGAGCATTCCGCCTCATTTTTATTTTTAATAACTTATTACAACTCCGAACTTCTTGTGTTACGACAAAATAAAGTAAACTTTATTAAAATTTATGAAACTAAAATTAACAAAGTATTTTCTGTTCAAAACATTATAAGAAACCTCTAGTATTATTGAAACTAAAATCATATAAAATTGATGCAACTAAAATTATCGAAGAATTTTCTGTTCAAAATCATTAAAAGCAAAAAGAATTTTCATAAAGAACTTTTTTGATAGAAACTTTAATAGCAAAAAGAATTTTCATAAAGTAAAATAAATAAGTAGTTAGAAACAAAATAAAATAAAATAAATAACTTTTTTGTTGTAAGTAGAAACAAAACAAAATAAATAAAGCAAAAAAGAAAACAAAAAACTAAATACAGCAGAAAGAATTTTCATAAAGAAATTTTTTTGATAGAAACTTTAATAGCAAAAAGAATTATCATAAAGTAAAATAAATAAGTAATTAGAAACAAAATAAAATAAATAAGTTTTTTGTTGTAAGTAGAAACAAAACAAAACAAATAAAGCAAAAAAGAAAACAAAAAAAACTAAATACCAAAAAAAAATTGTTGGGGCGCTGCCCGCTGGGCCTTCCAACCCTCGGGTTTGCAAATACAGGCCCAGAAGGGCTAGAAGGCTCAACGGACAGCGTGCCAAAGTTAGGCCCAGAAGCCTGCTATAGAGAGGAGTTCGAGACAGCAGCCGCGCCGGGGCTTTTAAATTGGTGCGGGCGCCCCTCGGCTAGCGAGGTGGGACTAAACTTTTGGCCGCGACGCGGGTAGTAAGAGGCCTTTGGTACTGGTTGGTGCCACCAACCGGGACTAAAGGGGTGCATTGGTACCGGTTCGTGGCACCAACCGGGACCAATGCCCCCCCTTTAGTCCCAGTTGGTGCCACCAACCGGGACGAAAGGCCGCCGCTTCCCGCCCTTTGGGCTGCTGAAAAGAGGGCTTTGGTCCCGGTTGGTGGCACCAACCGGGACTAATGCCTACCTTTAGTCCCGGTTGGTGGCACCAACCGGGACTAATGCCTACCTTTAGTCTCGGTTGGTGCCACGAACCGGGATTAAAGGCTTTGCTATATAAGCAAACACTTAGGAAATTTTTCAGACTTCATCTGCAGTTTGCCCTGACGACGCCGACGCCGCTAGGCTGCCCCGAC